>NW_025747619.1:0-2500 GCF_021184085.1 Oncorhynchus gorbuscha
AAGGAAAGGGAGGAGACAGAGGCAGACAGAAAGAGAGAGAGCGAGAGGCAGACTGAGTGGGGGTACGAAGGCTCAGTTTAACTCACCAGTTTACAATCCTTTGTGGAGAGCTTTGTGAACCATTGGTTGTACTCCAACACTGCTATTATAGCCACTAGATCCCTACCAGGGACACAGAGACAATATCAATCACCATGGGATATTAAACACCTTGGGAGAATGGATGAAGGCTGTTTCAGTAAACCCAAATCAGGAAGTTAATAACAATGTAAATGCATTTTTTATTTTTATTTCAAATAATCAACCATTATAATATGAAATTTACAGCATAAGAATTGAATTACAAAGTGAAACGTTACAAATTTAAAATATATGCAGTTGCTACATACATTTTTGGACTTATATATGAACGATATGAACCCATTGAGTCTTGAAGAATATCATTTATAAATGCCTCGTCAACTGTCGTACCCATCAGAACTCTAAATATAACAGTGTTTTACTCGACTGTTTGTCAACAAAGTTAATGCAAACAGGCGTGGCTAAAAGTTTTGAGGATGACACAAATATTCATTTCCACAAAGTTGGCTGCTTCAGTGTCTTTAGATATATATTTGTCAGATGTTACTATGGATACTGACGTATAATTACAAGCTGTCAAAGGCTTTTATTGACAATTACATGAAGTTGATGCAAAGAGTCAATATTTGCAGTGTTGACCCTTCTTTTTCAAGACCTCTGCAATCCACCCTGACATGCTGTCAATTAACTTCTGGGCCACATCCTGACTGATGGCAGCCCATTCTTGCATAATCAATGCCTGGAGTTTGTCAGAATTTGTGGGTTTTCGTTTGTCCACCCGCCTCTTGAGGATTCACCACAAGTTCTCAATGGGATTAAGGTCTGGGGAGTTTCATGGCCATGGACCCAAAATATCGATGTTTTGTTCCTGAGCCACTTAGTTATCACGTTTTCCTTCTGGCAAGGTGCTCCATCATGCTGGAAAAGGCATTGTTCACCACCAAACTGTTCCTCGATGGTTGGGAGAAGTTGCTCTCGGAGGATGTGTTGGTACCATTCTTTATTCATGGCTGTGTTCTTAGGCATAATTGTGAGTGAGTCTACTCCTTGGCTGAGAAGCAACCCCACACATGAATGGTCTCAGGATGCTTTACTGTTGGCATGACACAGGACTGATGGTCGCGCTCACCTTGTCTTCTCCGGACAAGCTTTTTTCCGGATGCCCCAAACAATCGGAAAGGGGATTCATCAGAGAAAATGACTTTACCCCAGTCCTCAGCAGTCCAATCCCTGTACCTTTTGCAGAATATCAGTCTGTCCCTGATGTTTTTCCTGGAGGAAGTGGCTTCTTTGCTGCCCTTCTTGACACCAGGCCATCCTCCAAAAGTCTTCGCCTCACTGTCCGTATAAATGCACTCACACCTGCCTGCCGCCATTCCTGAGCAAGCTCTGTACTGGTGGTGCCCCGATCCCGCAGCTGAATCAACTTCAGGAGACGGTCCTGGCGCTTGCTGGACTTTCTTGGGCACCCTGAAGCCTTCTTCACAACAATTCAACCGCTCTCCTTGAAGTTCTCGATGATCCGATAAATGGTTGATTTAGGTGCAATCTTACTGGCAGCAATATCCTTGCCTGTGAAGCCCTTTTTGTGCAAAGCAATGATGAAGGCACTTGTTTCCATGCAGGTAACCATGGTTGACAGAGGAAGAACAATGATTCCAAGCACCACCCTCCTTTTGAAGCTTCCAGTCTGTTATTCAAACTCAATCAGCATGACAGAGTGATCGCCAGCCTTGTCCTCGTCAACACTCACACCTGTGTTAACGAGAGAATCACTGACATGATGTCAGCTGGTCCTTTTGTGGCAGGGCAGAAATGCAATGAAAATGTTTTTTTGAGATTCAGTTCATTTGCATGGCAAAGAGGGACTTTGCAATTAAATGCAATGCATCTGATCACTCTTCATAACATTCTGGAGTATATGCAAATTGCCATCATACAAACTGAGGCAGCAGACTTTTGTGAAAATTAATATTTGTGTAATTCTCAAAACTTTTGGCCACGACTATATATCATGGATGGTCAGTCATTCCACCCAGAGCCCTGTCTATTCATCTGAGACTGGTTACTTTAGCCACATCCCTCAGCTTTTTACACAAACAGTAGTGGGACAACGTGTTGCTATTGCTTTGTTACTGCGGACTTCCCCTTTAACATTAATGTTAGAAAACATGATAAAGTGTATTACTGTATTACTGTTCAGTAGCTGCCATGATAGAGTACTACAGTGCATGAGATACAACCTAGTGACTCACCTATTCTCCAGATGACTGAAGTACTATAGGCTGAGATCCCGTGTGTCTTGAACCTAGCGACTTACCTATTCTCCAGATGACTGAAGTCCTGCAGGCTGAGATCCCATGTGTCTTGAACCTAGCGACTCACCTATTCTCCAGATGACTGAAGTCCTGCAGGCTGA
>NW_025747619.1:7500-27500 GCF_021184085.1 Oncorhynchus gorbuscha
TTAACATGACTATAGGTCTGTATATAGACACTGATATACTGGGTAGTTAACATGACTATAGGTCTGTATATAGACACTGGGTAGTTAACATGACTATAGGTCTGTATATAGACACTGGGTAGTTAACATGACTATAGGTCTGTATATAGACACTGGGTAGTTAACATGACTATAGGTCTGTATATAGACACTGGGTAGTTAACATGACTATAGGTCTGTATATAGACACTGGGTAGTTAACATGGCTATAGGTCTGTATATAGACACTGATATACTGGGTAGTTAACATGACTATAGGTCTGTATATAGACACTGGGTAGTTAACATGGCTATAGGTCTGTATATAGACACTGGGGAGTTAACATGACTATAGGTCTGTATATAAACACTGGGTAGTTAACATGACTATAGGTCTGTATATAGACACTGGGTAGTTAACATGACTATAGGTCTGTATATAGACACTGGGTAGTTAACATGACTATAGGTCTGTATATAGACACTGATATACTGGGGAGTTAACATGACTATAGGTCTGTATATAGACACTGATATACTGGGAGTTAACATGACTATAGGTCTGTATATAGACACTGATATACTGGGGAGTTAACATGACTATAGGTCTGTATATAGACACTGGGTAGTTAACATGACTATAGGTCTGTATATAGACACTGGGTAGTTAACATGGCTATAGGTCTGTATATAGACACTGATATACTGGGTAGTTAACATGACTATAGGTCTGTATATAGACACTGGGTAGTTAACATGACTATAGGTCTGTATATAGACACTGGGTAGTTAACATGACTATAGGTCTGTATATAGACACTGGGTAGTTAACATGACTATAGGTCTGTATATAGACACTGGGTAGTTAACATGACTATAGGTCTGTATATAGACACTGGGTAGTTAACATGGCTATAGGTCTGTATATAGACACTGGGTAGTTAACATGGCTATAGGTCTGTATATAGACACTGATATACTGGGAGTTAACATGACTATAGGTCTGTATATAGACACTGGGTAGTTAACATGACTATAGGTCTGTATATAGACACTGGGTAGTTAACATGACTATAGGTCTGTATATAGACACTGGGTAGTTAACATGGCTATAGGTCTGTATATAGACACTGATATACTGGGGAGTTAACATGACTATAGGTCTGTATATAGACACTGGGTAGTTAACATGACTATAGGTCTGTATATAGACACTGGGTAGTTAACATGGCTATAGGTCTGTATATAGACACTGGGTAGTTAACATGGCTATAGGTCTGTATATAGACACTGATATACTGGGTAGTTAACATGACTATAGGTCTGTATATAGACACTGATATACTGGGAGTTAACATGACTATAGGTCTGTATATAGACACTGATATACTGGGTAGTTAACATGACTATAGGTCTGTATATAGACACTGGGTAGTTAACATGACTATAGGTCTGTATATAGACACTGGGTAGTTAACATGGCTATAGGTCTGTATATAGACACTGGGTAGTTAACATGACTATAGGTCTGTATATAGACACTGATATACTGGGGAGTTAACATGACTATAGGTCTGTATATAGACACTGATATACTGGGGAGTTAACATGACTATAGGTCTGTATATAGACACTGATATACTGGGGAGTTAACATGACTATAGGTCTGTATATAGACACTGGGTAGTTAACATGACTATAGGTCTGTATATAGACACTGGGTAGTTAACATGGCTATAGGTCTGTATATAGACACTGATATACTGGGTAGTTAACATGACTATAGGTCTGTATATAGACACTGGGTAGTTAACATGACTATAGGTCTGTATATAGACACTGGGTAGTTAACATGACTATAGGTCTGTATATAGACACTGATATACTGGGGAGTTAACATGACTATAGGTCTGTATATAGACACTGATATACTGGGGAGTTAACATGACTATAGGTCTGTATATAGACACTGATATACTGGGAGTTAACATGACTATAGGTCTGTATATAGACACTGGGTAGTTAACATGACTATAGGTCTGTATATAGACACTGGGTAGTTAACATGGCTATAGGTCTGTATATAGACACTGATATACTGGGGAGTTAACATGACTATAGGTCTGTATATAGACACTGATATACTGGGGAGTTAACATGACTATAGGTCTGTATATAGACACTGATATACTGGGGAGTTAACATGACTATAGGTCTGTATATAGACACTGGGTAGTTAACATGACTATAGGTCTGTATATAGACACTGGGTAGTTAACATGACTATAGGTCTGTATATAGACACTGGGTAGTTAACATGACTATAGGTCTGTATATAGACACTGGGTAGTTAACATGACTATAGGTCTGTATATAGACACTGGGTAGTTAACATGGCTATAGGTCTGTATATAGACACTGGGTAGTTAACATGGCTATAGGTCTGTATATAGACACTGGGTAGTTAACATGACTATAGGTCTGTATATAGACACTGGGTAGTTAACATGGCTATAGGTCTGTATATAGACACTGGGTAGTTAACATGACTATAGGTCTGTATATAGACACTGGGTAGTTAACATGACTATAGGTCTGTATATAGACACTGGGTAGTTAACATGACTATAGGTCTGTATATAGACACTGGGTAGTTAACATGACTATAGGTCTGTATATAGACACTGGGTAGTTAACATGACTATAGGTCTGTATATAGACACTGGGTAGTTAACATGGCTATAGGTCTGTATATAGACACTGGGTAGTTAACATGACTATAGGTCTGTATATAGACACTGATATACTGGGTAGTTAACATGACTATAGGTCTGTATATAGACACTGGGTAGTTAACATGACTATGACTATAGGTCTGTATATAGACACTGGGTAGTTAACATGGCTATAGGTCTGTATATAGACACTGGGTAGTTAACATGACTATAGGTCTGTATATAGACACTGGGTAGTTAACATGACTATAGGTCTGTATATAGACACTGGGTAGTTAACATGACTATAGGTCTGTATATAGACACTGGGTAGTTAACATGACTATAGGTCTGTATATAGACACTGGGTAGTTAACATGACTATAGGTCTGTATATAGACACTGGGTAGTTAACATGACTATAGGTCTGTATATAGACACTGGGTAGTTAACATGGCTATAGGTCTGTATATAGACACTGGGTAGTTAACATGACTATAGGTCTGTATATAGACACTGGGTAGTTAACATGGCTATAGGTCTGTATATAGACACTGGGTAGTTAACATGACTATAGGTCTGTATATAGACACTGGGTAGTTAACATGACTATAGGTCTGTATATAGACACTGGGTAGTTAACATGACTATAGGTCTGTATATAGACACTGGGTAGTTAACATGACTATAGGTCTGTATATAGACACTGGGTAGTTAACATGACTATAGGTCTGTATATAGACACTGGGTAGTTAACATGGCTATAGGTCTGTATATAGACACTGGGTAGTTAACATGACTATAGGTCTGTATATAGACACTGATATACTGGGTAGTTAACATGACTATAGGTCTGTATATAGACACTGGGTAGTTAACATGACTATAGGTCTGTATATAGACACTGATATACTGGGTAGTTAACATGACTATAGGTCTGTATATAGACACTGGGTAGTTAACATGACTATAGGTCTGTATATAGACACTGGGTAGTTAACATGACTATAGGTCTGTATATAGACACTGATATACTGGGGAGTTAACATGACTATAGGTCTGTATATAGACACTGATATACTGGGGAGTTAACATGACTATAGGTCTGTATATAGACACTGATATACTGGGGAGTTAACATGACTATAGGTCTGTATATAGACACTGGGTAGTTAACATGACTATAGGTCTGTATATAGACACTGGGTAGTTAACATGGCTATAGGTCTGTATATAGACACTGGGTAGTTAACATGACTATAGGTCTGTATATAGACACTGATATACTGGGTAGTTAACATGACTATAGGTCTGTATATAGACACTGGGTAGTTAACATGACTATAGGTCTGTATATAGACACTGGGTAGTTAACATGACTATAGGTCTGTATATAGACACTGGGTAGTTAACATGACTATAGGTCTGTATATAGACACTGGGTAGTTAACATGACTATAGGTCTGTATATAGACACTGGGTAGTTAACATGACTATAGGTCTGTATATAGACACTGGGTAGTTAACATGACTATAGGTCTGTATATAGACACTGATATACTGGGGAGTTAACATGACTATAGGTCTGTATATAGACACTGATATACTGGGGAGTTAACATGACTATAGGTCTGTATATAGACACTGATATACTGGGAGTTAACATGACTATAGGTCTGTATATAGACACTGGGTAGTTAACATGACTATAGGTCTGTATATAGACACTGGGTAGTTAACATGGCTATAGGTCTGTATATAGACACTGATATACTGGGTAGTTAACATGACTATAGGTCTGTATATAGACACTGGGTAGTTAACATGACTATAGGTCTGTATATAGACACTGGGTAGTTAACATGACTATAGGTCTGTATATAGACACTGGGTAGTTAACATGACTATAGGTCTGTATATAGACACTGGGTAGTTAACATGACTATAGGTCTGTATATAGACACTGGGTAGTTAACATGGCTATAGGTCTGTATATAGACACTGGGTAGTTAACATGGCTATAGGTCTGTATATAGACACTGATATACTGGGGAGTTAACATGACTATAGGTCTGTATATAGACACTGGGTAGTTAACATGACTATAGGTCTGTATATAGACACTGGGTAGTTAACATGACTATAGGTCTGTATATAGACACTGGGTAGTTAACATGGCTATAGGTCTGTATATAGACACTGATATACTGGGGAGTTAACATGACTATAGGTCTGTATATAGACACTGGGTAGTTAACATGACTATAGGTCTGTATATAGACACTGGGTAGTTAACATGGCTATAGGTCTGTATATAGACACTGGGTAGTTAACATGGCTATAGGTCTGTATATAGACACTGATATACTGGGTAGTTAACATGACTATAGGTCTGTATATAGACACTGATATACTGGGGAGTTAACATGACTATAGGTCTGTATATAGACACTGATATACTGGGTAGTTAACATGACTATAGGTCTGTATATAGACACTGGGTAGTTAACATGACTATAGGTCTGTATATAGACACTGGGTAGTTAACATGGCTATAGGTCTGTATATAGACACTGGGTAGTTAACATGACTATAGGTCTGTATATAGACACTGATATACTGGGGAGTTAACATGACTATAGGTCTGTATATAGACACTGATATACTGGGGAGTTAACATGACTATAGGTCTGTATATAGACACTGATATACTGGGGAGTTAACATGACTATAGGTCTGTATATAGACACTGGGTAGTTAACATGACTATAGGTCTGTATATAGACACTGGGTAGTTAACATGGCTATAGGTCTGTATATAGACACTGATATACTGGGTAGTTAACATGACTATAGGTCTGTATATAGACACTGGGTAGTTAACATGACTATAGGTCTGTATATAGACACTGGGTAGTTAACATGACTATAGGTCTGTATATAGACACTGATATACTGGGGAGTTAACATGACTATAGGTCTGTATATAGACACTGATATACTGGGAGTTAACATGACTATAGGTCTGTATATAGACACTGATATACTGGGGAGTTAACATGACTATAGGTCTGTATATAGACACTGGGTAGTTAACATGACTATAGGTCTGTATATAGACACTGGGTAGTTAACATGGCTATAGGTCTGTATATAGACACTGATATACTGGGAGTTAACATGACTATAGGTCTGTATATAGACACTGATATACTGGGAGTTAACATGACTATAGGTCTGTATATAGACACTGATATACTGGGAGTTAACATGACTATAGGTCTGTATATAGACACTGGGTAGTTAACATGACTATAGGTCTGTATATAGACACTGGGTAGTTAACATGACTATAGGTCTGTATATAGACACTGGGTAGTTAACATGACTATAGGTCTGTATATAGACACTGGGTAGTTAACATGACTATAGGTCTGTATATAGACACTGGGTAGTTAACATGGCTATAGGTCTGTATATAGACACTGGGTAGTTAACATGGCTATAGGTCTGTATATAGACACTGGGTAGTTAACATGACTATAGGTCTGTATATAGACACTGGGTAGTTAACATGGCTATAGGTCTGTATATAGACACTGGGTAGTTAACATGACTATAGGTCTGTATATAGACACTGGGTAGTTAACATGACTATAGGTCTGTATATAGACACTGGGTAGTTAACATGACTATAGGTCTGTATATAGACACTGGGTAGTTAACATGACTATAGGTCTGTATATAGACACTGGGTAGTTAACATGACTATAGGTCTGTATATAGACACTGGGTAGTTAACATGGCTATAGGTCTGTATATAGACACTGGGTAGTTAACATGACTATAGGTCTGTATATAGACACTGATATACTGGGTAGTTAACATGACTATAGGTCTGTATATAGACACTGGGTAGTTAACATGACTATAGGTCTGTATATAGACACTGGGTAGTTAACATGGCTATAGGTCTGTATATAGACACTGGGTAGTTAACATGACTATAGGTCTGTATATAGACACTGGGTAGTTAACATGACTATAGGTCTGTATATAGACACTGGGTAGTTAACATGACTATAGGTCTGTATATAGACACTGGGTAGTTAACATGACTATAGGTCTGTATATAGACACTGGGTAGTTAACATGACTATAGGTCTGTATATAGACACTGGGTAGTTAACATGACTATAGGTCTGTATATAGACACTGGGTAGTTAACATGGCTATAGGTCTGTATATAGACACTGGGTAGTTAACATGACTATAGGTCTGTATATAGACACTGGGTAGTTAACATGGCTATAGGTCTGTATATAGACACTGGGTAGTTAACATGACTATAGGTCTGTATATAGACACTGGGTAGTTAACATGACTATAGGTCTGTATATAGACACTGGGTAGTTAACATGACTATAGGTCTGTATATAGACACTGGGTAGTTAACATGACTATAGGTCTGTATATAGACACTGGGTAGTTAACATGACTATAGGTCTGTATATAGACACTGGGTAGTTAACATGGCTATAGGTCTGTATATAGACACTGGGTAGTTAACATGACTATAGGTCTGTATATAGACACTGATATACTGGGTAGTTAACATGACTATAGGTCTGTATATAGACACTGGGTAGTTAACATGACTATAGGTCTGTATATAGACACTGGGTAGTTAACATGGCTATAGGTCTGTATATAGACACTGGGTAGTTAACATGACTATAGGTCTGTATATAGACACTGGGTAGTTAACATGACTATAGGTCTGTATATAGACACTGGGTAGTTAACATGACTATAGGTCTGTATATAGACACTGGGTAGTTAACATGACTATAGGTCTGTATATAGACACTGGGTAGTTAACATGACTATAGGTCTGTATATAGACACTGGGTAGTTAACATGACTATAGGTCTGGATATAGACACTGGGTAGTTAACATGACTATAGGTCTGTATATAGACACTGGGTAGTTAACATGACTATAGGTCTGTATATAGACACTGGGTAGTTAACATGGCTATAGGTCTGTATATAGACACTGGGTAGTTAACATGACTATAGGTCTGTATATAGACACTGGGTAGTTAACATGACTATAGGTCTGTATATAGACACTGGGTAGTTAACATGGCTATAGGTCTGTATATAGACACTGGGTAGTTAACATGACTATAGGTCTGTATATAGACACTGGGTAGTTAACATGACTATAGGTCTGTATATAGACACTGGGTAGTTAACATGACTATAGGTCTGTATATAGACACTGGGTAGTTAACATGACTATAGGTCTGTATATAGACACTGGGTAGTTAACATGACTATAGGTCTGTATATAGACACTGGGTAGTTAACATGACTATAGGTCTGTATATAGACACTGGGTAGTTAACATGGCTATAGGTCTGTATATAGACACTGGGTAGTTAACATGACTATAGGTCTGTATATAGACACTGGGTAGTTAACATGGCTATAGGTCTGTATATAGACACTGGGTAGTTAACATGACTATAGGTCTGTATATAGACACTGGGTAGTTAACATGACTATAGGTCTGTATATAGACACTGGGTAGTTAACATGACTATAGGTCTGTATATAGACACTGGGTAGTTAACATGACTATAGGTCTGTATATAGACACTGGGTAGTTAACATGACTATAGGTCTGTATATAGACACTGGGGAGTTAACATGACTATAGGTCTGTATATAGACACTGGGTAGTTAACATGACTATAGGTCTGTATATAGACACTGGGTAGTTAACATGACTATAGGTCTGTATATAGACACTGATATACTGGGTAGTTAACATGACTATAGGTCTGTATATAGACACTGGGTAGTTAACATGACTATAGGTCTGTATATAGACACTGGGTACTTAACATGGCCATAGGTCTGTATATAGACACTGGGTAGTTAACATGACTATAGGTCTGTATATAGACACTGGGTAGTTAACATGACTATAGGTCTGTATATAGACACTGGGTAGTTAACATGACTATAGGTCTGTATATAGACACTGGGTAGTTAACATGACTATAGGTCTGTATATAGACACTGGGTAGTTAACATGACTATAGGTCTGTATATAGACACTGGGTAGTTAACATGACTATAGGTCTGGATATAGACACTGGGTAGTTAACATGACTATAGGTCTGTATATAGACACTGGGTAGTTAACATGACTATAGGTCTGTATATAGACACTGGGTAGTTAACATGGCTATAGGTCTGTATATAGACACTGGGTAGTTAACATGACTATAGGTCTGTATATAGACACTGGGTAGTTAACATGACTATAGGTCTGTATATAGACACTGGGTAGTTAACATGGCTATAGGTCTGTATATAGACACTGGGTAGTTAACATGACTATAGGTCTGTATATAGACACTGGGTAGTTAACATGACTATAGGTCTGTATATAGACACTGATATACTGGGTAGTTAACATGACTATAGGTCTGTATATAGACACTGGGTAGTTAACATGACTATAGGTCTGTATATAGACACTGATATACTGGGTAGTTAACATGACTATAGGTCTGTATATAGACACTGGGTAGTTAACATGACTATAGGTCTGTATATAGACACTGGGTAGTTAACATGACTATAGGTCTGTATATAGACACTGATATACTGGGTAGTTAACATGACTATAGGTCTGTATATAGACACTGGGTAGTTAACATGACTATAGGTCTGTATATAGACACTGGGTAGTTAACATGACTATAGGTCTGTATATAGACACTGGGTAGTTAACATGGCTATAGGTCTGTATATAGACACTGATATACTGGGGAGTTAACATGACTATAGGTCTGTATATAGACACTGGGTAGTTAACATGACTATAGGTCTGTATATAGACACTGATATACTGTCTATGGTGTAGATGACCCTGACTGTAGTAAATTGCTAGGATGTGCTTGACTGCTGTAAAATATGAAGACCTCTAGAAAGCTGCTTGTTCACTTCACGGTCCGTACAACATCACAGATATTAGCAGGTGATGACAGATTATTTACACAGAGAAGGTCAGAGAGTCTCATCAAGAGTCCATTCTGTCTAGGACTGAACCCTGACTGAACCCATGTCAGTGTTGGGTGGGAGACCTCAGGGTAATCAGTGGATGGAATAAGTCACATTACATTGGAAAGAGAGAAGCAAAGAGACTGAACGAGACAGACAGAGAGAGAGAGAGAGAGAGAGAGAGAGAGAGAGAGAGAGAGAGAGAGAGAGAGAGAGAGAGAGAGAGAGAGAGAGAGAGAGAGAGAGAGAGAGAGAGAGAGAGAGAGAGAGAGAGAGAGAGAGAGAGAGAGAGTGAGAGAGAGAGAGAGAGAGAGAGAGCGAGAGAGCGAGAGAGAGGAGAGAGAGACGGTGAAAGAGAGAGAGAGAGAGAGAGAGAGAAGAGAGAGAGAGAGAGAGAGAGAGAGAGAGAGAGAGAGAGAGAGAGAGAGATGGTGAAAGCGAGAGAAGGGGAATGCGAGATAGGGAAGAGAGAGAGAGATAGGGGAGAGAGGGAGGAGATAGGGAGAGAGAGAAAGAGAGTGAGAATAAGAGACAGGGAAGTGAGAGAGCGATAGGGGAGAGAGAGAGAAGGAGAGAGGAGAGAGAGAGAGAGAGAGAGAGAGGGAGACACATAAGGAGGAGAGAGGGAGAGAGAGAGGGGGAGAGAGAGGGGAGAGAGGGGGAGAGAGGGAGAGAGGAGAGAGGAGAGAGATAGAGGAGAGAGATAGGGAGAGAGATAAAGGGAGAGAGGGGGAGAGATAAGGAGGAGAGAGGGAGAGAGAAAGAAAGAGAGAGGGAGAGAGGAGAGAGGAGAGAGGGAGAGAGATAAGGAGGAGAGAGGGAGAGACAAAGAAAGAGAGAGAGAGAGAGGGAGAGACAAAGAGAGAGAGAGAGAGAGAGAGAGAGAGAGAGCGAGAGAGAGAGGGAGAGAGATAGGGGAGAGGCAGGAGAGAGGGGAGAGAGAAAGAAAGAGGGAGAGAGGAGAGAGGAGAGAGAGGGAGAGAGCAAGAAAGAGAGAGAGAGAGAGAGAGAGAGAGAGAGAGAGAGGGAGAGAGATAAGGAGGAGAGAGGGAGGGAGAGAGGAGAGAGAGAGAGAGGAGAGGGAGGAGAGAGGAGAGAGAGAGAGAGAGAGAGAGGAGAGAGAGAGAGAGGAGAGAGAGATAGAGAGAGAGAGAAGGAGAGAGAGAGAGAGAGAGAGAGAGAGAGAGAGAGAGAGAGAGAGAGAGAGAGAGAGAGAGAGAGAGAGAGAGAGAGAGAGAGAGAGAGAGAGAGAGAGAGAGAGAGAGACAGAGAGAGAGAGAGAGGGGGAATGGAAAAAGAGAGTGTGAATAGGAATGAAAGGTCAGTGGAAACTAAAGGTCATTGACTCTGTGTGTGAGTGTGTGTGCGTTCGTTCGTGCACAGGTGTTTGTGCACGAGTGTGCATGTGTGTACTCACAGTGGTGATAGACCAGGACATATCCTCTGTAGACAGATCCCAATGTGAGCCACCACCTCATTCACCTCTTCTGTAGAGGTCAGCTTCAGAGACACAACACCTCTCTCATAGTCCACCGTCAGCTACACAAGACAAACATGAACAACAACCCTCAGTAATATCATATAGTAATATCATATAGTAATATCATATAGTAATATCATATAGTAATATCATATAGTAACCCTCAGTAACATCATATAGTAATATCATATAGTAACCCTCAGTAATATCATATAGTAATATCATATAGTAACCCTCAGTAATATCATATAGTAATATCATATAGTAATATCATATAGTAACCCTCAGTAATATCATATAGTAATATCATATAGTAATATATAGTAATATCATATAGTAATCCCTCAGTAATATCATATAGTAATATCATATAGTAATATCATATAGTAACCCATATAGTAATATCATATAGTAATATCATATAGTAATATCATATAGTAACCCTCAGTAATATCATATAGTAACCCTCAGTAATATCATAAGTAAATCATCAGTAATATCATATAGTAATATCATATAGTAATATCATATAGTAATATCATATAGTAATATCATATAGTAATATCATATAGTAATATCATATAGTAATATCATATAGTAATATCATATAGTAATATCATATAGTAACCCTCAGTAATATCATATAGTAATATCATATAGTAATATCATATAGTAATATCATATAGTAACCCTCAGTAATATCATATAGTAAATCATATAGTAATATCATCAGTAATATCATATAGTAATATCATATAGTAATATCATATAGTAATATCATATAGTAATATCATATAGTAATATCATATAGTAACCCTCAGTAATATCAGTAATAGTAATATCATATAGTCAATAGTCATCATATAGTAATATCATATAGTAACCCTCAGTAATATCAGTAATATCATATAGTAATATCATATAGTAATATCATATAGTAATATCATATAGTAATATCATATAGTAACCCTCAGTAATCATATAGTAATATCATATAGTAATATCATATAGTCATAGTAACCCTCAGTAATATCATATAGTAATATCATATAGTAATATCATATAGTAATATCATATAGTAAATCATATAGTAATATCATATAGTAATATCATATAGTCACCCTCAGTAATATCATATAGTAATATCATATAGTAATATCATATAGTAATATCATATAGTAATAGTAATATCATATAGTAATATCATATAGTAATATCATATAGTAACCCTCAGTAATATCAGTATAGTAATATCATATAGTAATATCATATAGTAATATCATATAGTAATATCATATAGTAATATCATATAGTAATATCATATAGTAATATCATATAGTAATATCATATAGTAACCCTCAGTAATATCATATAGTAATATCATATAGTAATATCATATAGTAATATCATATAGTCACCCTCAGTAATATCCAGTAATATCATATAGTAATATCATATAGTAATATCATATAGTAATAGTAATATCATATAGTAATATCATATAGTAATATCAGTAATATCATATAGTAATAGTAATATCAGTAACCCTCAGTAATATCATATAGTAACCCTCAGTAATATCATATAGTAATATCATATAGTAACCCTCAGTAATATCATATAGTAATATCATATAGTAACCCTCAGTAATATCATATAGTAATATCATATAGTAACCCTCAGTAATATCATATAGTAATATCATAGTAATATCATATAGTAACTCAGTAATATCATATAGTAATATCATATAGTAATATCATATAGTAATATCATATAGTAACCCTCAGTAATATCATATAGTAATATCATATAGTAATATCATATAGTAATATCATATAGTAATATCATATAGTAATATCATATAGTAATATCATATAGTAATATCATATAGTAACCCTCAGTAATATCATATAGTAATATCATCTAGTAATATCATATAGTAATATCATATAGTAATATCATATAGTAATATCATCTAGTAATATCATCTAGTAATATCATATAGTAATATCATATAGTAATATCATATAGTAATATCATATAGTAACCCTCAGTAATATCATATAGTAATATCATATAGTAACCCTCAGTAATATCATATAGTAATATCATATAGTAACCCTCAGTAATATCATATAGTAATATCATATAGTCACCCTCAGTAACATCATATAGTAATATCATATAGTAACATCATATAGTAACCCTCAGTAATATCATATAGTAACATCATATAGTAATATCATATAGTGACCCTCAGTAATATCATATAGTAATATCATATAGTAATATCATATAGTAATATCATATAGTAACCCTCAGTAATATCATATAGTAACATCATATAGTAATATCATATAGTAACCCTCAGTAATATCATATAGTAATATCATATAGTAACCCTCAGTAATATCATATAGTAATATCATATAGTAATATCATATAGTAATATCATATAGTAACCCTCAGTAATATCATATAGTAACCCTCAGTAATATCATATAGTAATATCATATAGTAATATCATATAGTAATATCATATAGTAATATCATATAGTAACCCTCAGTAATATCATATAGTAATATCATATAGTAACATCATATAGTAACATCATATAGTAATATCATATAGTAACATCATATAGTAATATCATATAGTAATATCATATAGTAACCCTCAGTAATATCATATAGTAATATCATATAGTAATATCATATAGTAACCCTCAGTAATATCATATAGTAATATCATATAGTAATATCATATAGTAATATCATATAGTAACCCTCAGTAATATCATATAGTAACATCATATAGTAATATCATATAGTAATATCATATAGTAACCCTCAGTAATATCATATAGTAATATCATATAGTAATATCATATAGTAATATCATATAGTAACCCTCAGTAACATCATATAGTAATATCATATAGTAACCCTCAGTAATATCATATAGTAATATCATATAGTAATATCATATAGTAATATCATATAGTAACATCATATAGTAATATCATATAGTAATATCATATAGTAATATCATATAGTAACCCTCAGTAATATCATATAGTAATATCATATAGTAATATCATATAGTAACCCTCAGTAATATCATATAGTAATATCATATAGTAATATCATATAGTAATATCATATAGTAATATCATATAGTAATATCATATAGTAATATCATATAGTAATATCATATAGTAATATCATATAATAATATCATATAGTAATATCATATAGTAATATCATATAGTAACATCATATAGTAATATCATATAGTAACCCTCAGTAACATCATATAGTAATATCATATAGTAATATCATATAGTAACCCTCAGTAATATCATATAGTAATATCATATAGTAATATCATATAGTAATATCATATAGTAACCCTCAGTAATATCATATAGTAATATCATATAGTAATATCATATAGTAATATCATATAGTAATATCATATAGTAACCCTCAGTAATATCATATAGTAATATCATATAGTAATATCATATAGTAATATCATATAGTAATATCATATAGTAATATCATATAGTAATATCATATAGTAATATCATATAGTAATATCATATAGTAATATCATATAGTCACCCTCAGTAACATCATATAGTAATATCATATAGTCACCCTCAGTAACATCATATAGTAATATCATATAGTCACCCTCAGTAACATCATATAGTAATATCATATAGTCACCCTCAGTAACATCATATAGTAATATCATATAGTCACCCTCAGTAACATCATATAGTAATATCATATAGTAATATCATATAGTAACCCTCAGTAATATCATATAGTAACATCATATTGTAACCCTCAGTAATATCATATAGTAATATCATATAGTAACCCTCAGTAACATCATATAGTAATATCATATAGTAATATCATATAGTAATATCATATAGTCACCCTCAGTAACATCATATAGTAATATCATATAGTAACATCATATAGTAACCCTCAGTAATATCATATAGTAACATCATATTGTAACCCTCAGTAATATCATATAGTAACATCATATTGTAACCCTCAGTAATATCATATAGTAACCCTCAGTAATATCATATAGTAATATCATATAGTAACCCTCAGTAATATCATATAGTAACATCATATTGTAACCCTCAGTAACATCATATAGTAACCCTCAGTAATATCATATAGTAACATCATATTGTAACCCTCAGTAATATCATATAGTAACCCTCAGTAATATCATATAGTAACATCATATTGTAACCCTCAGTAATATCATATAGTATCATATAGTAACCCTCAGTAATATCATATAGTAACATCATATTGTAACCCTCAGTAATATCATATAGTAACATCATATAGTAACCCTCAGTAATATCATATAGTAACATCATAATCAGTAATATCATATAGTAACATCATATTGTAACCCTCAGTAATATCATATAGTAACATCATATTGTAACCCTCAGTAATATCATATAGTAACATCATATTGTAACCCTCAGTAATATCATATAGTAACATCATATTGTAACCCTCAGTAATATCATATAGTAACCCTCAGTAATATCATATAGTAACATCATATTGTAACCCTCAGTAATATCATATAGTAATATCATATAGTAATATCATATAGTAATATCATATAGTAATATCATATAGTAATATCATATAGTAACATCATATTGTAACCCTCAGTAATATCATATAGTAATATCATATAGTAATATCATATAGTAATATCATATAGTAATATCATATAGTAATATCATATAGTAATATCATATAGTAATATCATATAGTAACCCTCAGTAATATCATATAGTAATATCATATAGTAATATCATATAGTAATATCATATAGTAATATCATATAGTAATATCATATAGTAACATCATATAGTAACCCTCAGTAATATCATATAGTAATATCATACAGTAACCCTCAGTAATATCATATAGTAACCCTCAGTAATATCATATAGTAATATCATATAGTAACCCTCAGTAATATCATATAGTAATATCATATAGTAATATCATATAGTAATATCATATAGAAACCCTCAGTAATATCATATAGTAATATCATACAGTAACCCTCAGTAATATCATATAGTAACCCTCAGTAATATCATATAGTAATATCATATAGTAACCCTCAGTAATATCATACAGTAACCCTCAGTAATATCATATAGTAACCCTCAGTAATATCATATAGTAATATCATATAGTAACCCTCAGTAATATCATATAGTAACCCTCAGTAATATCATCTAGTAACCCTCAGTAATATCATATAGTAATATCATATAGTAATATCATATAGTAATATCATATAGTAATATCATATAGTAACCCTCAGTAATATCATACAGTAATATCATATAGTAATATCATATAGTAATATCATATAGTAATATCATATAGTAATATCATATAGTAATATCATATAGTAACCCTCAGTAACATCATATAGTAATATCATATAGTAACCCTCAGTAACATCATATAGTAATATCATATAGTAACCCTCAGTAACATCATATAGTAATATCATATAGTAATATCATATAGTAATATCATATAGTAATATCATATAGTAATATCATATAGTAACCCTCAGTAACATCATATAGTAATATCATATAGTAATATCATATAGTAATATCATATAGTAATATCATATAGTAACCCTCAGTAATATCATATAGTAATATCATATAGTAATATCATATAGTAACCCTCAGTAATATCATATAGTAATATCATATAGTAATATCATATAGTAATATCATATAGTAATATCATATAGTAATATCATATAGTAATATCATATAGTAATATCATATAGTAACCCTCAGTAATATCATATAGTAATATCATATAGTAATATCATATAGTAATATCATATAGTAATATCATATAGTAACCCTCAGTAACATCATATAGTAATATTATATAGTAATATCATATAGTAACCCTCAGTAACATCATATAGTAATATCATATAGTAATATCATATAGTAACATCATATAGTAATATCATATAGTAATATCATATAGTAATATCATATAGTAACCCTCAGTAACATCATATAGTAATATCATATAGTAATATCATATAGTAATATCATATAGTAATATCACATAGTAACCCTCAGTAACATCATATAGTAATATCATATAGTAATATCATATAGTAACATCATATAGTAATATCATATAGTAATATCATATAGTAATATCATATAGTAACCCTCAGTAATATCATATAGTAATATCATATAGTAATATCATATAGTAATATCATATAGTAACCCTCAGTAATATCATATAGTAATATCATATAGTAATATCATATAGTAACCCTCAGTAATATCATATAGTAATATCATATAGTAACCCTCAGTAACATCATATAGTAATATCATATAGTAATATCATATAGTAATATCATATAGTAATATCATATAGTAATATCATATAGTAATATCATATAGTAATATCATATAGTAATATCATATAGTAATATCATATAGTAATATCATATAGTAACCCTCAGTAATATCATATAGTAATATCATATAGTAATATCATATAGTAACCCTCAGTAATATCATATAGTAATATCATATAGTAATATCATATAGTAATATCATATAGTAATATCATATAGTAATATCATATAGTAACCCTCAGTAATATCATATAGTAATATCATATAGTAATATCATATAGTAACCCTCAGTAATATCATATAGTAATATCATATAGTAATATCATATAGTAATATCATATAGTAATATCATATAGTAATATCATATAGTAACCCTCAGTAATATCATATAGTAACATCATATAGTAACCCTCAGTAATATCATATAGTAATATCATATAGTAATATCATATAGTAATATCATATAGTAATATCATATAGTAACCCTCAGTAACATCATATAGTAATATCATATAGTAACCCTCAGTAATATCATATAGTAATATCATATAGTAATATCATATAGTAATATCATATAGTAATATCATATAGTAATATCATATAGTAATATCATATAGTAATATCATATAGTAACCCTCAGTAACATCATATAGTAATATCATATAGTAATATCATATAGTAATATCATATAGTAACCCTCAGTAATATCATATAGTAACCCTCAGTAACATCATATAGTAATATCATATAGTAATATCACATAGTAACCCTCAGTAATATCATATAGTAATATCATATAGTAATATCATATAGTAATATCATATAGTAACCCTCAGTAATATCATACAGTAACCCTCAGTAATATCATATAGTAACCCTCAGTAATATCATATAGTAATATCATATAGTAAGTAATATCATATAGTAATATCATATAGTAATATAGTAATATCATATAGTAACCCTCAGTAATATCATATAGTAACATCATATAGTAATATCATATAGTAATATCATATAGTAATATCATATAGTAACCCTCAGTAATATCATATAGTAACCCTCAGTAATATTATATAGTAACCCTCGGTAATATCATATAGTAATATCATATAGTAATATCATATAGTAATATCATATAGTAATATCACATAGTAACCCTCAGTAACATATATAATGGTGATTGTCACACACATTACAACCAGTTATAATACTGTTATCCCTAATTCAGATGGATGATTGACTACCAGATGATTCCAGTAATAACACTGTTATCCCTAATTCAGATGGATGATTGACTACCAGATGATTCCAGTAATAACACTGTTATCCCTAATTCAGATGGATGATTGACTACCAGATGATTCCAGTAATAACACTGTTATCCCTAATTCAGATGGATGATTGACTACCAGATGATTCCAGTAATAACACTGTTATCCCTAATTCAGATGGATGATTGACTGCCAGATGATTCCAGTTATAACACTGTTATCCCTAATTCAGATGGATGATTGACTACCAGATGATGATCAGATGATGAACCATTAATTGGAGTGATACATGGTTCAGCCAGAGAGGTGGTTTTCTGACCTGTGTGGGCTTGTTACAGGTGATCCCTTGTATCTCCAGATAATTAAAGTTGTGTTCAACCTGAAAGAGAAGAATAAAACACATATAAACATGATCACAGTAGTGTTTCAGACCTGGCTGGTAAATACTACTCTGGGTGGATGAGGTACTGTAGGAGGATAATGGATGGATGAGATACTGTAGGAGGATAATGGATGGATGAGATACTGTAGGAGGATAATGGATGGATGAGGTACTGTAAGAGGATAATGGATGGATGAGGTACTGTAGGAGGATAATGGATGGATGATAATGGATGGATGAGGTACTGTAGGAGGATAATGGATGGATGAGATACTGTAGGAGGATAATGGATGTACGAGGTACTGTAGGAGGATAATGGATGGATGATAATGGATGCATGAGGTACTGTAGGAGGATAATGGATGGATGATAATGGATGCATGGGGTGCTGTCGGAGGATAATGGATGGATGATAATGGATGGATGAGGTACTGTAGGAGGATAATGGATACACCGTACTGTAGGAGGATAATGGACGAATGATACACTGCATGAAGATAATGGATGAATGATACTGTATTAGGATAATGGATGGATGAGGAACTATAGG
>NW_025747619.1:32500-37500 GCF_021184085.1 Oncorhynchus gorbuscha
GGCATAGTTACTTTATTCCAGGAGGCCAACCAGCCAGCTGGTTCCTCCTGTGTCATAGTTACTGTATTCTAGAAGGCCTACCAGCCAGCTGGTTCTTCCTGTGTCATAGTTACTGTATTCCAGAAGGCCAACCAGCCAGCTGGTTCCTCCTGTGTCATAGTTACTGTATTCCAGAAGGCCTACCAGCCAGCTGGTTCTTCCTGTGTCATAGTTACTGTATTCCAGAAGGCCTACCAGCCAGCTGGACCCTCCTGTGTCATAGTTACTGTATTCCAGAAGGCCTACCAGCCAGCTAGTCCCTCCTGTGTCATAGTTACTGTATTCTAGAAGGCCTACTAGCCAGCTGGTCCCTCCTGTGTCATAGTTACTGTATTCTAGAAGGCCTACTAGCCAGCTGGTCCCTCCTGTGTCATAGTTACTGTATTCTAGAAGGTCTACCAGCCAGCTGGTTCCTCCTGTGTCCTAGTTACTGTATTCCAGAAGGCCAACCAGCAGAGTCAGTCCCTGTAGTCGACCTGAAAATCCTTATTTTATCCTTCCTCAAATGTCTTTTCTAAGTCTTTAGTCAGACTTGCTGAATATCCAAGACAAAAAGGTATCTAGGATATAAACTGTGAACTGTGAATGTAAAAAGAATCTATAAATCCCTTGTTCTCAGTCACGTTCACTCCTCTCCCTCACAGAGTCTACAAACACTGACAAACATGTCCACTGAGGAGTATCGAGGCCCGTCCCACTAGAGAATATCCCATTAGCAGTGTTGGATTAGATATAGTGAGGAAGAGGAAATGAGTGAAGAATGAAAGAGATCAGTCCATGTCTGAGCCAGCCAATAGCTGCAGCCTGCTGAGAGGTGCTGTCAGAAAGCAGAGGTGTGACTAATTGTATAATTCAGTCACTCGTTTATTATCCATCTGTCTCTCTGATATCTGTCCTGACAGTAGTCTGTCTCTGTGATATCTGTCCTGACAGTAGTCTGTCTCTCTGATATCTGTCCTGACAGTATTCTGTCTCTCTGATATCTGTCCTGACAGTATTCTGTCTCTCTGATATCTGTCTCTCTGATATCTGTCCTGACAGTATTCTGTCTCTCTGATATCTGTCCTGACAGTATTCTGTCTCTCTGATATCTGTCCTGACAGTAGTCTGTCTCTCTGATATCTGTCCTGACAGTATTCTGTCTCTCTGATATCTGTCCTGACAGTATTCTGTCTCTCTGATATCTGTCTCTCTGATATCTGTCTCTCTGATATCTGTCTCTCTGATATCTGTCTCTCTGATATCTGTCCCGACAGTAGTCTGTCTCTGTGATATCTGTCCTGACAGTATTCTGTCTCTCTGATATCTGTCCTGACAGTATTCTGTCTCTCTGATATCTGTCCTGACAGTATTCTGTCTCTGTGATATCTGTCCTGACAGTATTCTGTCTCTCTGATATCTGTCCTGACAGTATTCTGTCTCTCTGATATCTGTCCTGACAGTATTCTGTCTCTCTGATATCTGTCCTGACAGTATTCTGTCTCTCTGATATCTGTCTCTCTGATATCTGTCTCTCTGATATCTGTCTCTCTGATATCTGTCTCTCTGATATCTGTCTCTCTGATATCTGTCTCTCTGATATCTGTCCCGACAGTAGTCTGTCTCTGTGATATCTGTCCTGACAGTATTCTGTCTCTGTGATATCTGTCCTGACAGTAGTCTGTCTCTCTGATATCTGTCCTGACAGTATTCTGTCTCTGTGATATCTGTCTCTCTGATATCTGTCTCTCTGATATCTGTCCTGACAGTATTCTGTCTCTCTGATATCTGTCCCGACAGTAGTCTGTCTCTCTGATACCTGTCCTGACAGTATTCTGTCTCTCTGATATCTGTCCTGACAGTATTCTGTCTCTCTGATATCTGTCCTGACAGTATTCTGTCTCTCTGATATCTGTCCTGACAGTATTCTGTCTCTCTGATATCTGTCTCTCTGATATCTGTCTCTCTGATATCTGTCTCTCTGATATCTGTCCTGACAGTATTCTGTCTCTCTGATATCTGTCCTGACAGTATTCTGTCTCTCTGATATCTGTCCTGACAGTAGTCTGTCTCTCTGATATCTGTCCTGACAGTATTCTGTCTCTCTGATATCTGTCCTGACAGTAGTCTGTCTCTCTGATATCTGTCTCTGTGATATCTGTCCTGACAGTATTCTGTCTCTGTGATATCTGTCCTGACAGTATTCTGTCTCTGTGATATCTGTCCTGACAGTAGTCTGTCTCTCTGATATCTGTCTCTCTGATATCTGTCTCTCTGATATCTGTCTCTCTGATATCTGTCCTGACAGTAGTCTGTCTCTGTGATATCTGTCCTGACAGTATTCTGTCTCTCTGATATCTGTCTCTCTGATATCTGTCTCTCTGATATCTGTCCTGACAGTAGTCTGTCTCTGTGATATCTGTCCTGACAGTATTCTGTCTCTCTGATATCTGTCCTGACAGTATTCTGTCTCTCTGATATCTGTCTCTCTGATATCTGTCTCTCTGATATCTGTCTCTCTGATATCTGTCTCTCTGATATCTGTCTCTCTGATATCTGTCCCGACAGTAGTCTGTCTCTGTGATATCTGTCCTGACAGTATTCTGTCTCTGTGATATCTGTCCTGACAGTAGTCTGTCTCTCTGATATCTGTCCTGACAGTATTCTGTCTCTGTGATATCTGTCTCTCTGATATCTGTCTCTCTGATATCTGTCCTGACAGTATTCTGTCTCTCTGATATCTGTCCCGACAGTAGTCTGTCTCTCTGATACCTGTCCTGACAGTAGTCTGTCTCTCTGATATCTGTCCTGACAGTATTCTGTCTCTCTGATATCTGTCCTGACAGTATTCTGTCTCTCTGATATCTGTCCTGACAGTATTCTGTCTCTCTGATATCTGTCTCTCTGATATCTGTCTCTCTGATATCTGTCTCTCTGATATCTGTCCTGACAGTATTCTGTCTCTCTGATATCTGTCCTGACAGTATTCTGTCTCTCTGATATCTGTCCTGACAGTAGTCTGTCTCTCTGATATCTGTCCTGACAGTATTCTGTCTCTCTGATATCTGTCCTGACAGTAGTCTGTCTCTCTGATATCTGTCTCTGTGATATCTGTCCTGACAGTATTCTGTCTCTGTGATATCTGTCCTGACAGTATTCTGTCTCTGTGATATCTGTCCTGACAGTAGTCTGTCTCTCTGATATCTGTCTCTCTGATATCTGTCTCTCTGATATCTGTCTCTCTGATATCTGTCCTGACAGTAGTCTGTCTCTGTGATATCTGTCCTGACAGTATTCTGTCTCTCTGATATCTGATTCTCTCTGATATCTGTCTCTCTGATATCTGTCCTGACAGTAGTCTGTCTCTCTGATATCTGTCTCTCTGATATCTGTCCTGACAGTATTCTGTCTCTCTGATATCTGTCCTGACAGTATTCTGTCTCTCTGATATCTGTCCTGACAGTAGTCTGTCTCTCTGATATCTGTCTCTCTGATATCTGTCCTGACAGTATTCTGTCTCTCTGATATCTGTCCTGACAGTAGTCTGTCTCTCTGATATCTGTCCTGACAGTAGTCTGTCTCTCTGATATCTGTCTCTCTGATATCTGTCTCTCTGATATCTGTCCTGACAGTAGTCTGTCTCTCTGATATCTGTCTCTCTGATATCTGTCCTGACAGTAGTCTGTCTCTCTGATATCTGTCTCTCTGATATCTGTCTCTCTGATATCTGTCTCTCTGATATCTGTCTCTCTGATATCTGTCTCTCTGATATCTGTCTCTCTGATATCTGTCCCGACAGTAGTCTGTCTCTGTGATATCTGTCCTGACAGTATTCTGTCTCTGTGATATCTGTCCTGACAGTAGTCTGTCTCTGTGATATCTGTCCTGACAGTATTCTGTCTCTGTGATATCTGTCTCTCTGATATCTGTCTCTCTGATATCTGTCCTGACAGTATTCTGTCTCTCTGATATCTGTCCCGACAGTAGTCTGTCTCTCTGATACCTGTCCTGACAGTATTCTGTCTCTCTGATATCTGTCCTGACAGTATTCTGTCTCTCTGATATCTGTCCTGACAGTATTCTGTCTCTCTGATATCTGTCCTGACAGTATTCTGTCTCTCTGATATCTGTCCTGACAGTATTCTGTCTCTCTGATATCTGTCTCTCTGATATCTGTCTCTCTGATATCTGTCTCTCTGATATCTGTCTCTCTGATATCTGTCCTGACAGTAGTCTGTCTCTCTGATATCTGTCTCTCTGATATCTGTCTCTCTGATATCTGTCCTGACAGTATTCTGTCTCTCTGATATCTGTCCTGACAGTATTCTGTCTCTCTGATATCTGTCCTGACAGTATTCTGTCTCTCTGATATCTGTCTCTGTGATATCTGTCCTGACAGTATTCTGTCTCTGTGATATCTGTCCTGACAGTAGTCTGTCTCTCTGATATCTGTCTCTCTGATATCTGTCTCTCTGATATCTGTCTCTCTGATATCTGTCCTGACAGTAGTCTGTCTCTGTGATATCTGTCCTGACAGTATTCTGTCTCTCTGATATCTGTCTCTCTGATATCTGTCTCTCTGATATCTGTCCTGACAGTAGTCTGTCTCTCTGATATCTGTCTCTCTGATATCTGTCCTGACAGTATTCTGTCTCTCTGATATCTGTCCTGACAGTATTCTGTCTCTCTGATATCTGTCCTGACAGTAGTCTGTCTCTCTGATATCTGTCTCTCTGATATCTGTCTCTCTGATATCTGTCCTGACAGTAGTCTGTCTCTCTGATATCTGTCTCTCTGATATCTGTCCTGACAGTATTCTGTCTCTCTGATATCTGTCCTGACAGTATTCTGTCTCTCTGATATCTGTCCTGACAGTATTCTGTCTCTGTGATATCTGTCCTGACAGTATTCTGTCTCTCTGATATCTGTCCTGACAGTATTCTGTCTCTGTGATATCTGTCCTGACAGTATTCTGTCTCTCT
>NW_025747619.1:42500-50514 GCF_021184085.1 Oncorhynchus gorbuscha
TGTAGTTAACTGTATTTATTGAAGGATAACAAAGTAATGAGGATTCAATGAAAGAATCTGTTCAGTGGACAATCGACAACTCCAGGTTGGGTTGGTAAATACACTGTTGTCTTATCACCCAGTGACCTGGGATCCAGTGGAGGTGATCCTCTAGGGTCCAGTGGAGGTGATCCTCTAGGGTCCAGTGGAGGTGATCCTCTAGGGTCCAGTGGAGGTGATCCTCTAGGGTCCAGTAGAGGTGATCATCTAGGACCCAGTGGAGGTGATCATCTAGGACCCAGTGGAGGTGATTCTCTAGGGTCCAGTAGAGGTGATCCTCTAGGGTCCAGTGGAGGTGATCCTCTAGGTGATTCTCTAGGGTCCAGTAGAGGTGATCCTCTAGGGTCCAGTGGAGGTGATCCTCTAGGTGATTCTCTAGGGTCCAGTGGAGGTGAACCTCTAGGTGATTCTCTAGGGTCCAGTAGAGGTGATCCTCTAGGGTTCAGTGGAGGTGATCCTCTAGGATCCAGTGGAGGTGATCCTCTAGGGTCCAGTGGAGGTGATCCTCTAGGGTCCAGTGGAGGTGATCCTCTAGGGCCCAGTGGAGGTGATCCTCTAGGGCCCAGTGGAGGTGATCCTCTAGGGCCCAGTGGAGATGATCCTCTAGGGTCCAGTAGAGGTGATCCTCTAGGGTCCAGTAGAGGTGATCCTCTAGGGTCCAGTGGAGGTGATCCTCTAGGGTCCAGTGGAGGTGATCCTCTAGGGTCCAGTGGAGGTGATCCTCTAGGGCCCAGTGGAGGTGATCCTCTAGGGCCCAGTGGAGGTGATCCTCTAGGGTCCAGTAGAGGTGATCCTCTAGGGTCCAGTAGAGGTGATCCTCTAGGGTCCAGTGGAGGTGATCCTCTAGGGTCCAGTGGAGGTGATCCTCTAGGGTCCAGTGGAGGTGATCCTCTAGGGTCCAGTGGAGGTGATCCTCTAGGGTCCAGTAGAGGTGATCCTCTAGGGTCCAGTAGAGGTGATCCTCTAGGTGATCCACTAGGTGATCCTCTAGGACCCAGTGGAGGTGATCCTCTAGGTGATCCACTAGGTGATCCTCTAGGACCCAGTGGAGGTGATCCTCTAGGACCCAGTAGAGGTGATCCTCTAGGACCCAGTGGAGGTGATCCTCTAGGACCCAGTGGAGGTGATCCTCTAGGACCCAGTGGAGGTGATCCTCTAGGACCCAGTGGAGGTGATCCTCTAGGACCCAGTGGAGGTGATCCTCTAGGACCCAGTGGAGGTGATCCTCTAGGGTCCAATGGAGGTGATCCTCTAGGGACCAGTGGAGGTGATCCTCTAGGGTCCAGTTGAGGTGATCCCTGAGAGTAATCAGTCTCAGCGCCACTGCTTAGGACCACATGTAGGGGTTCCAGAGATCATCAGGGATTACTAAAACCACATGTAGGGGTTCCAGAGATCATCAGGGATTACTAAGACCACATGTAGGGGTTCCAGAGATCATCAGGGGTCACTAGGGGTCAGCAGGCTTTCCTTGGGGTCAAGAACCATTGACATCTCTAATCTACTAACAACGCCAGGGGGAGAGAGGAGAGGAGAGGAGAGGAGAGGAGAGGAGAGGAGAGGAGAGGAGAGGAGAGGAGAGGAGAGGAGAGGAGAGGAGAGGAGAGGAGAGGAGAGGAGAGGAGAGGAGAGGAGAGGAGAGGAGAGGAGAGGAGAGGAGAGGAGATGAGAGGAGCACTAGCAGTCTACAGGGAAAAGGTTGGTGTTTCAGAACAGGGGACGCTGTAAGCCGATATAGACACACAGCTGACAGACCGTCTGATAACTCTGGTACATCTGTACTGTATTACTGTGTTGCACTGTGTTGTGGCCAAATGAAAACAAGGGTCAGTGAACTGTGACTAAGGGTCAGTGGACTGTGACTTAGGGCCAGTGGACCGTGACTTAGGGCCAGTGGACCGTGACTAAGGGCCAGTGGACTGTGACTAAGGGCCAGTGGACTGTGACTAAGGGCCAGTGGACTGTGACTAAGGGCCAGTGGACTGTGACTAAGGGCCAGTGGACTGTGACTAAGGGCCAGTGGACTGTGACTAAGGGCCAGTGGGCTGTGACTAAGGGCCAGTGGGCTGTGACTAAGGGCCAGTGGACTGTGACTAAGGGCCAGTGGACTGTGACTAAGGGCCAGTGGACTGTGACTAAGGGCCAGTGGACTGTGACTAAGGGCCAGTGGACTGTGACTAAGGGCCAGTGGACTGTGACCAAGGGCCAGTGGACTGTGACCAAGGGCCAGTGGACTGTGACCAAGGGCCAGTGGACTGTGACCAAAGGGCCAGTGGACTGTGACTAAGGGCCAGTGGACTGTGACTAAGGGCCTGTGGACTGTGACTAAGGGCCAGTGGACTGTGACTAAGGGCCAGTGGGCTGTGACTAAGGGCCAGTGGACTGTGACTAAGGGCCAGTGGGCTGTGACTAAGGGCCTGTGGACTGTGACTAAGGGCCAGTGGACTGTGACTAAGGGCCAGTGGACTGTGACTAAGGGCAAGTGGACTGTGACTAAGGGCCAGTGGACTGTGACTAAGGGCCAGTGGACTGTGACTAAGGGCCAGTGGGCTGTGACTAAGGGCCAGTGGGCTGTGACTAAGGGCCAGTGGACTGTGACTAAGGGCCAGTGGACTGTGACTAAGGGCCAGTGGACTGTGACTAAGGGCCAGTGGACTGTGACTAAGGGCAAGTGGACTGTGACTAAGGGCCAGTGGACTGTGACTAAGGGCCAGTGGACTGTGACTAAGGGCCAGTGGACTGCGACTAAGGGCCAGTGGACTGCGACTAAGGGCCAGTGGACTGTGACCAAAGGGCCAGTGGACTGTGACTAAGGGCCAGTGGACTGTGACTAAGGGTCAGTGGGCTGTGACTAAGGGCCAGTGGACTGCGACTAAGGGCCAGTGGGCTGTGACTAAGGGCCAGTGGACTGTGACTAAGGGCCAGTGGACTGTGACTAAGGGCAAGTGGACTGTGACTAAGGGCCAGTGGACTGTGACTAAGGGCCAGTGGACTGCGACTAAGGGCCAGTGGACTGCGACTAAGGGCCAGTGGACTGCGACTAAGGGCCAGTGGACTGCGACTAAGGGCCAGTGGACTGCGACTAAGGGCCAGTGGACTGCGACTAAGGGCCAGTGGACTGCGACTAAGGGCCAGTGGACTGCGACTAAGGGCCAGTGGACTGCGACTAAGGGCCAGTGGACTGCGACTAAGGGCCAGTGGACTGCGACTAAGGGCCAGTGGGCTGTGACTAAGGGCCAGTGGACTGCGACTAAGGGCCAGTGGGCTGCGACTAAGGGCCAGTGGGCTGCGACTAAGGGCCAGTGGGCTGTGATTTATTACTGCATTGTCGGAACTAGAAGCACAAGCATTTCGCTACACTCGCATTAACATCTGCTAACCATGTGTATGTGACAAATTTGATTGGATTGGATTTGATTTGTAATTTATTTAACCTTTATTTAACAAGGCACACAGTTGAAGTATTAATACAATCAGCTAACGAGTGAGATGCAGTGAGTCAGAAGAAGCCGCCTGTCCGTCTGTTACATGATTAACACCATCTGAACCTCCACCATCAGAACCACCATCATCAGAACCTCCACCGTCAGAACCTCCACCGTCAGAACCTCCACCGTCAGAACCACCACCGTCAGAACCTCCACCGTCAGAACCTCCACCGTCAGAACCACCACCGTCAGAACCACCACCGTCAGAACCTCCACCGTCAGAACCTCCACCGTCAGAACCACCACCGTCAGAACCACCACCGTCAGAACCTCCACCGTCAGAACCACCACCATCAGAACCACCACCAGAACCAAAAATATTGAAATTGGAAGCTGTTCTTGTACAGCCTGTGTGCCAGCCAGCGTAGTATCCTAGGTTACCTAGAAGAGACAGGCCTATGAGCTGTAGCTGGCTGGCCAGAGTAGTTTCCTAGGTTACCTATGAGCTGTAGCTGGCTGGCCAGAGTAGTTACCTAGGTAACCTAGAAGAGACAGGCCTATGAGCTGTAGCTGGCTGGCCAGAGTAGTTACCTAGATAACCTAGAAGAGACAGGCCTATGAGCTGTAGCTGGCTGGCCAGAGTAGTTACCTAGGTAACCTAGAAGAGACAGGCCTATGAGCTGTAGCTGGCTGGCCAGAGTAGTTACCTAGGTAACCTAGAAGAGACAGGCCTATGAGCTGTAGCTGGCTGGCCAGAGTAGTTACCTAGGTTACCTAGAAGAGACAGGTCTATGAGCTGTAGCTGGCTGGCCAGAGTAGTTACCTAGGTAACCTAGAAGAGACAGGTCTATGAGCTGTAGCTGGCTGGCCAGAGTAGTTTCCTAATTGACCTAGAAGAGACAGGTCTATGAGCTGTAGCTGGCTGGCCAGAGTAGTTACCTAGTTGACCTAGAAGAGACAGGTCTATGAGCTGTAGCTGGCTGGCCAGAGTAGTTACCTAGGTAACCTAGAAGAGACAGGTCTATGAGCTGTAGCTGGCTGGCCAGAGTAGTTACCTAGGTAACCTAGAAGAGACAGGTCTATGAGCTGTAGCTGGCTGGCCAGAGTAGTTACCTAGGTAACCTAGAAGAGACAGGCCTATGAGCTGTAGCTGGCTGGCCAGAGTAGTTACCTAGGTAACCTAGAAGAGACAGGTCTATGAGCTGTAGCTGGCTGTTCTTACCTTGCTAGGGATGCGTGCGGTCAGGAGGAAGGCCCGGTGAGATGAGAGAGCCTGAGGAAAACAGAGAAAATAAACAAATAAGTTGATCATCACACAGCAACTACAAGGCAGCTGTAGAACATCACACAGCAACTACAAGGCAGCTGTAGAACATCACACAACAACTACAAGGCAGCTGTAGAACATCACACAGCAACTACAAGGCAGCTGTAGAACATCACACAGCAACTACAAGGCAGCTGTAGAACATCACACAGCAACTACAAGGCAGCTGTAGAACATCACACAGCAACTACCAGGCAGCTGTAGAACATCACACAGCAACTACAAGGCAGCTGTAGAACATCACACAGCAACTACAAGGCAGCTGTAGAACATCACACAGTAACTACAAGGCAGGAGTAGATCATCACACAGCAACTACAAGGCAGCATTAGAACATCACACAGCAACAACAAGGCAGCTGTAGAACATCACACAGCAACTACAAGGCAGCTGTAGAACATCACACAGTAACTACAAGGCAGCTGTAGAACATCACACAGCAACTACAAGGCAGGAGTAGATCATCACACAGCAACTACAAGGCAGCTGTAGAACATCACACAGCAACTACAAGGCAACTGTAGAACATCACACAGCAACTACAAGGCAGCTGTAGAACATCACACAGTAACTACAAGGCAGGAGTAGATCATCACACAGCAACTACAAGGCAGCATTAGAACATCACACAGTAACTACAAGGCAGCATTAGAACATCACACAGCAACAACAAGGCAGCTGTAGAACATCACACAGCAACTACAAGGCAGCTGTAGAACATCACACAGTAACTACAAGGCAGCTGTAGAACATCACACAGCAACTACAAGGCAGGAGTAGATCATCACACAGCAACTACAAGGCAGCTGTAGATCATCACACAGCAACTACAAGGCAGCTGTAGAACATCACACAGCAACTACAAGGCAGCTGTAGAACATCACACAGCAACTACAAGGCAGCAACAAGCATCAAAAGGTGATCATGATGAAAATACCTTTCTGAACACGTGTGACAGGTTGAGAAGAAAAACACTAACAGACAAGCACATTCCTGACTTGACATTGAGCTGAGTTTGTCTGATAGAACAGAACAGAAACAGGGAAGGATCCTGACTTGACATTGAGCTGAGTTTGTCTGATAGAACAGAACAGAAACAGGGAAGGATCCTGACTTGACATTGAGCTGAGTTTGTCTGATAGAACAGAACAGAAACAGGGAAGGATCCTGACTTGACATTGAGCTGAGTTTGTCTGATAGAACAGAACAGAAACAGGGAAGGATCCTGACTTGACATTGAGCTGAGTTTGTCTGATAGAACAGAACAGAAACAGGGAAGGATCCTGACTTGACATTGAGCTGAGTTTGTCTGATAGAACAGAACAGAAACAGGGAAGGATCCTGACTTGACATTGAGCTGAGTTTGTCTGATAGAACAGAACAGAAACAGGGAAGGATCCTGACTTGACATTGAGCTGAGTTTGTCTGATAGAACAGAACAGAAACAGGGAAGGATCCTGACTTGACATTGAGCTGAGTTTGTCTGATAGAACAGAACAGAAACAGGGAAGGATCCTGACTTGACATTGAGCTGAGTTTGTCTGATAGAACAGAACAGAAACAGGGAAGGATCCTGACTTGACATTGAGCTGAGTTTGTCTGATAGAACAGAACAGAAACAGGGAAGAATCCTGACTTGACATTGAGCTGAGTTTGTCTGATAGAACAGAACAGAAACAGGGAAGGATCCTGACTTGACATTGAGCTGAGTTTGTCTGATAGAACAGAACAGAAACAGGGAAGGATCCTGACTTGACATTGAGCTGAGTTTGTCTGATAGAACAGAACAGAAACAGGGAAGGATGGGGAAAACCCCAGGGGGGAAATGAGGAAGATATGGGGGAACACACCAGTCACCAGCGGAGTCAGAAGGAAAAGTTTTCCACTGTGTCATGTTTAAAAACAAGGCCTGGGCTAGATGGCCTCCTTTCAGCAGAAGAGGACAGTGACGGATATTTGTTTTGGCTGAGGGACATTTAGAGTGACCCCACAGGGCCTGAGAACAGGGGGAAGAGAGAGAATGAGAGAGCCAAAGTGAGAGAGGAGAGAGACAGATAGAGGAATGGACTCGTCTTGCTGGGTCTCCTCATCCCCTGACCTGACTAGATTCAGAGAGACAACCTCTGTGTGCTGTGGCCTCACCTCTTCGCTCTCTCTCCCTCTCTCTCCCTCTCCCTCTCCCTCTCGCTCTCCCTCTTTTAAAGAGCACCAATTACTCATGGTTTTGTGTACAATTCTTTAAAAATAGGAAAAATACCAGAATATTATCTAACTCTCAGGAAGAATCCTTACAAACAAATATATGATTCTAAACCAAACCAGGCCATTACAACACATCACCATGTCTGTGTTGAAATGGAACCTTATTCCCTATATAGTGGACTACTGTGTTGAAATGGAACCCTATTCCCTATATAGTGGACTACTGTGTTGAAATGGAACCCTATTCCCTATATAGTGGACTACTGTGTTGAAATGGAACCCTATTCCCTATATAGTGGACTACTGTGTTGAAATGGAATCCTATTCCCTATATAGTGGACTACTGTGTTGAAATGGAACCCTATTCCCTATATAGTGGACTACTGTGTTGAAATGGAACCCTATTCCCTATATAGTGGACTACTGTGTTGAAATGGAACCCTATTCCCTATATAGTGGACTACTGTGTTGAAATGGAACCCTATTCCCTATATAGTGGACTACTGTGTTGAAATGGAACCCTATTCCCTATATAGTTGACTACTGTGTTGAAATGGAACCCTATTCCCTATATAGTGGACTACTGTGTTGAAATGGAACCCTATTCCCTATATAGTGGACTACTGTGTTGAAATGGAACCCTATTCCCTATATAGTGGACTACTGTGTTGAAATGGAACCCTATTCCCTATATAGTGGACCACTGTGTTGAAATGGAACCTTATTCCCTATATAGTGGACTACTGGGTTGAAATGGAATCCTATTCCCTATATAGTGGACTACTGTGTTGAAATGGAACCCTATTCCCTATATAGAAAATTCGAGTTCTAAATTGAGCAGCTGCTGAAAAATGAGCTCCTGTATTTATTGAGATTTAAATGTTTTTAGAGTGAAGTACATCGAAAAAATCAAGAGAAAACTGCAAGACTCAATAGAAGACAAAACAAGGAACAAACTAAACAAGACAGGCTTTTGAAAAATTAACTATTTTTTTCATAAAATTGTACAGTTATCTTA
>NW_025747620.1:0-40000 GCF_021184085.1 Oncorhynchus gorbuscha
GTTGGTCAGCATCTGGACTCATTACATTGTCATTCTAGGGTTTGGTCAGCATCTTGACACTTTACCTCATGTGCTACATCTTCTGTCTCTTTCACAGCTAGAAGAGTTTGGAAGAACTACCTGCCGGCTATCAATGGAGTTGTCTTTCTGGTTGACTGTGCCGACCACGACCGCCTTACAGAATCCAAGATCGAACTTGATGTAAGTCACTTCCACTGCTCACAATGTGTCTAATTTATGAAGATTCATTGTGAAAAATGCATACACAAAACCCACGCGTTGAGGCAGCCCAGTTGAGGCAGCCCAGTTGAGGCAGCCCAGTTGAGGCAGCCCAGTTGAGGCAGCCCAGTTGAGGCAGCCCAGTTGAGGCAGCCCAGTTGAGGCAGCCCAGTTGAGGCAGCCCAGTTGAGGCAGCCCAGTTGAGGCAGCCCAGTTGAGGCAGCCCAGTTGAGGCAGCCCAGTTGAGGCAGCCCAGTTGAGGCAGCCCAGTTGAGGCAGCCCAGTTGAGGCAGCCCAGTTGAGGCAGCCCAGTTGAGGCAGCCCCAGTTGAGGCAGCCCAGTTGAGGCAGCCCAGTTGAGGCAGCCCAGTTGAGGGCAGGGCCCAGTTGAGGCAGCCCAGTTGAGGCAGCCCAGTTGAGGCAGCCCAGTTGAGGCAGCCCCAGTTGAGGCAGCCCAGTTGAGGCAGCCCAGTTGAGGCAGCCCAGTTGAGGCAGCCCCAGTTGAGGCAGCCCAGTTGAGGCAGCCCAGTTGAGGCAGGTTTACACCAGGGCCCACAACAAACATTCTCACTGTCCCCTGTCTCATTACTCAACCTCTTTCGTGTGTGTGTGTGTGTGTGTGTGTGTGTGTGTGTGTGTGTGTGTGTGTGTGTGTGTGTGTGTGTGTGTGTGTGTGTGTGTGTGTGTGTGTGTGTGTGTGTGTGTGTGTGTGTGTGTGTGTGTGTGTGTTCAGGCCCTGTTAGCAGATGAGACCATCCTCTCTGTGCCTGTGCTGGTCCTGGGTAACAAGATAGACCGTCCTGAAGCCATCAGTGAAGGGGGACTGAGGCAGGCCTTAGTTCTCGATGGACAATGCACTGGAAAGGTAAGCATAGAGATAGATGTAGCCTGTGGAATTTGTATCATTATTATTATATAATTATTATTATTATTGTATCATTATTATTATTATTGTCATTATCTTTTTTTTTAAAGTCCATTTCAGATGAGTGTATAACACAACTAACGTGTGTGTGTGTGTGTGTGTGTGTGTGTGTGTGTGTGTGTGTGTGTGTGTGTGTGTGTGTGTGTGTGTGTGTGTGTGTGTGTGTGTGTGTGTGTGTGTGTGTGTGTGTGTGTGTGTCTGAATGACGTGTGTGTGCGGTACAGTATTCATGTTCTTTAGACATGCTGTAGAAAATGCTATTGGTACTCCAGTCTATTTTCACCTCATTTATCACCTGATTTTACTTAACAAAAGCTTCATCTCAATAGGTTATCCAGGTACAGTTGCCCTTCGGAAGGTATTCAGATCACCACACTTCCACTGAGCCTTTCCTTATCAAGCTACACACAATACCTAATCCAGGCACTTGTCATCTCCCGTCTGGATTACTGCAACTCGCTGTTGGCTGGGCTCCCTGCCTGTGCCATTAAACCCCTTCAACTCATCCAGAACGCCGCAGCCCGTCTGGTGTTCAACCTTCCCAAGTTCTCTCACGTCACCCCGCTCCTCCGTTCTCTCCACTGGCTTCCAGTTGAAGCTCGCATCCGCTACAAGACCATGGTGCTTGCCTACGGAGCTGTGAGGGGAACGGCACCTCAGTACCTCCAGGCTCTGATCAGGCCCTACACCCAAACAAGGGCACTGCGTTCATCCACCTCTGGCCTGCTCGCCTCCCTACCACTGAGGAAGTACAGCTCCCGCTCAGCCCAGTCAAAACTGTTCGCTGCCCTGGCCCCCCAATGGTGGAACAAACTCCCTCACGACGCCAGGACAGCGGAGTCAATCACCACCTTCCGGAGACACCTGAAACCCCACCTCTTTAAGGAATACCTAGGATAGGTTAAGTAATCCCTCTCACCCCACCCCCCTAAGTTTTAGATGCACTATTGTTAAGTGACTGTCCCACTGGATGTCATAAGGTGAATGCACCAATTTGTAAGTCGCTCTGGATAAGAGCGTCTGCTAAATGACTTAAATGTAAATGAAATGTAATATAATGACAAAAGCAAAAACAGGTTTTTAGAAATTTGGCCAAATTCATAAATATATATATATTTTTAAGTATAAGTATTCAGACCCTTTACTCAGTACTTTGTTGAAGCAGTGATCACAGCATCCACTCTTCTTGGATATGACATTACAAGCTTGGCACACCTGTATTTGGGGAGTTTCTCCCATTCTTCTCTGAAGATCCTCTCAAGCTCTGTCAGGGTGGATGGAGAGTGTGGCTGCACAGTTATTTTCAGGTCTCTCCAGAGATGTTTGATCGTGTTCAAGTCTGGGCTCTGGCTGGGCCACTCAAGGACATTCAGAGACTTGTCCTGAAGCCACTCATGCGTTGTCTTGGCTGTGTGTTTAGCATCTTGTCCTGTTGGAAGGACCCCAGTCTGAGGTCCTGAACAGGTTTTCATCAAGGATCTCTCTGCTTTGCTACGTTCATCTTTCCTCGGTCCTGACTAGTCACCCAGTTCCTGCCGCTGAAAATCATCCCCACAACATGATGCTGCCACCACCATGCTTCACCGTTGGGATGGTGCTAGATTTCCTCCAGATGTGATGCTTGGCATTCAGGCCAAAGAGTTCAATCTTGGTTTCATTAGACCAGAGAATTTTGTTTCCCATGGTCAGTCTCTTTAGGGGGCCTTTTGGCAAACCCAAGCGGGCTGTCATGTGCCTTTTACTGAGGAGTGGCATCCTTCTGGGCCACTCTTCCATAAAAACCTGATTGGTGGAGTGCTGCAGAGATGGTTGTCCTTCTGGAAGGTTCTCCAATCTCCACAGAGGAACTCTGGAGCTCTGTCAGAGTGACCATTGGGTTCTTGGTCACCTCCCTGACAAAGTCCCTTCTCCCCTGATTGGTCAGTTTTGCCAGGCGGCCAGCTCTAGGAAGAATCTTGGTGGTTCCAAAACTTCTTCCATTTACGAATGATGGTGGCCATTGTGTTCTTGGGGACCTTCAATGCTACAGACATTTTTGGTACCCTTCCCAGATCTGTGCCTCGACACAATCCTGTCTCGGAGCTCTACAGACAATTCCTTCGACCTCATGGCTTGGTTTTTGCTCTGACATGCACTGTCAACTGTGGGACCCTATATAGACAGGTGTGTGTCTTTTCCAAATCAATTGAATTTACCACAGGTGGACTCCAATCAAGTTGTTGAAACATCTCAAGGATGATCAATGGAAACAGGATGCACCTGAGCTCAATTTCAAGTCTCATAACAAAGGGTCTGAATACTTATGGAAATAAGTTTAATTAATTATTTTTATATACATTTGCAAAAATGTTTTAACCTGTTGTTTGCTTTATTATGCATTGTTGTGTGTATTTTTAAATTTATTTTTAATTTCACCTTTATTTAACCAGGTAGGCTAGTTGAGAACACCTTTATTTAACCAGGTAGGCTAGTTGAGAACACCTTATTTAACCAGGTAGGCTAGTTGAGAACACCTTTATTTAACCAGGTAGGCTAGTTGAGAACACCTTTATTTAACCAGGTAGGCTAGTTGAGAACACCTTTATTTAACCAGGTAGGCTAGTTGAGAACACCTTTATTTAACCAGGTAGGCTAGTTGAGAACACCTTTATTTAACCAGGTAGGCTAGTTGAGAACACCTTTATTTAACCAGGTAGGCTAGTTGAGAACACCTTTATTTAACCAGGTAGGCTAGTTGAGAACAAGTTCTCATTTGCAACTGTGACCTGGCCTAGATAAAGCGTAGCAATTTGACACATACGACAACACAGAGTTACACATGGAATAAAACAAAACATACAGTCAATAATACAGTAGAACAAAAAGAAAACAAAAGTCTATATACAGTGAGTGCAAATGAGGTAAGTTAAGGAAATAAATAGGCCATGGTGGTGAAGTAATTATAATATAGCAATTAGACACTGAACGGTAGATCGGCAGAAGATGAATGTGCAGGTAGAGATGGATTGATGAGAAAACAAATAATTGAATCCATTTTAGAATAAGGCTGTAACCTAACAATGTGGAAAAAGTCAAGGGGTCTGAATAGTTTCTGAATGCACTGTATGGCACAAGTGGGTAAAACATTCTTATTCTTCTTTTTTAAAAACCTTAAGTGTGTACATTACGATATTTAGACTTGGGATAATGTTTTTCAGCAGAAAAAAAGGTGAAGTTGCTGGAGTGGTCTTTTATAACAGCTTGACCCTGTTGTTCTCCTCCAGGGTAACGTGTTGCTGGAGGGGTCTTTTATAACAGCTCGTTCCTGTTGTTCTTCTCCAGGGTAACGTGTTGCTGGAGGGGTCTTTTATAACAGCTTGATCCTGTTGTTCTTCTCCAGGGTAACGTGTTGCTGGACTGGTCTTTTATAACAGCTCGTTCCTGTTGTTCTTCTCCAGGGTAACGTGTTGCTGGAGGGGTCTTTTATAACAGCTTGATCCTGTTGTTCTTCCCCAGGGTAACGTGTTGCTGGACTGGTCTTTTATAACAGCTCGTTCCTGTTGTTCTTCTCCAGGGTAACGTGTCGGTGAAGGAGCTGCAGGCACGACCTCTGGAGATTTTCATGTGCAGTGTCCTGAAGAAGCAGGGCTATGGAGATGGCTTCAGGTGGCTGGCACAATACATCGACTGACATCTAGGCAGCACTTCTTTACTAAACGGACTCCCATTTTTCTGGGGAATGAAGAAGATAAGCTATCAAATGAAATGGCCCATATCGTCTACCCCCTCCCTCCCCTCCCCCATGTGGAAAGATGTGAAGCTCCCAATAATCAGCTTTCTGATTGAGTACATCTGTCAATTTCAGCATTAATTGGTCCGTTTTAAAGGTTTCTATCTATGCAAACTTTTAAAAGTGGTTCATGGTCACAAGATTCAAGATGGGTTTGCGTGTAATACTAATAAGTCCATTAGTTAAGTATAACGTCGACCCCGTTCTCTGGCGTGTAAATTAGAGTATCCGGTTCTACCCCAACAGATTTGATCATAGCTGCAATTCAAGCTACAGTATACGGAAGATGACCTGTACCAATGTAGAACCTTTATAAGGTATACTGTGAACTTTTACAATTATTTCTGAAACATGAAGGACCAAGTAGTTTTTAAATGAAATAGATTATAAATGATAAGGATATTTATGTGAATGGTGGCGGTACAAATGCTTGTACATAGCAGTCCTACCTAGAATAAGATGTTCTTATCACTAAGAGGACATGAAAGAGGATAGATAGACTGAGCAGGAATATCCCAACAGACCCAAGTTCCAATCGCATCGAATAGAAGGTCATCTAAAGTTTAGGGGCGGAGTCCATTTGACCTGATTCTGTTTCTATACATGGCGTGTATATCCCAAATGGCAGCATATTGACTATATAGTGCACTACTTCAGAGAACCCATACTTTCTATGCCCCCACCCTGGTCACAAGTAGTGCACTAAATAGGGAATAGGGTGCCAACCCTGGTCAAAAGTAGTGCACTAAATAGGGAATAGGGTTGACATTTGGTACGCGTCCCGGGGGTGTGAGATCAATTGTAATTGTCCACGCAGCTATTGCCTTCAATGCACTCAGCCAAAGACGTATGCAAACTATTTTGCTAGTGACTTTGGGATGTTTACATAAAATAGACCTGGGGGGGGGTTGTAGTAGTGATGTAATGTTTGTCCTACTACAGTTTAATGAATGAATGGCTATAGTGCCATGATATGCAGGTACATTGTAACAGGCCACAACAAGAGACCGCCATTGCCATCATTCCATGGTATGCAGCAATAAAGCGGAATGACCATCAGTGGCCACTGCAATGCTAATCTTAACAAAAAAGGCTATGCTACTCTACTAACACAGCTCTGGCAGAGGTTTTGTTGAAAAATATAGATATTGGTCCCTTTTCAATCAAGTCTGGTTTAAAAATACATATATTGGTCCTTTTTCAATCAAGTCTGGTTTAAAAATAGATATTTGGGCCCTATTCGATCAAGGCTGGTTTAAAAAAGAAATCCCACTTGCATGCTTTGAGTGACGTACTACTCAAGGAAACACCAGATAGCCTGGGCACCAGTTTGAATAGGGCTCTTGGTCCATGCCCTGTCCTGTTCGCTGACCTGGGTCGTGTTCATTAGGCACCAAACGGATGAAAATGGACTGAAACGGCACTTGGACAATGGAAACAATCATTTTCGTTTTCAGTTGCAAAATGTTTTAAAATGTTTTCCGTTGCAGGCCCTAAAATGAACACGTCCCAGATATTTCTAGTAGAGGTCGACTGATTATGATTTTTCAGTGCCGATACCGATTATTGGAGGACCAAAAAGCGAAACCGATTAATCGGCCGATTTTTTTTTTTTCTTGGTTTATTTGTAGTAATGATAATTACAACAATACTGAATGAACAATTATTTTGACTTAATATAATACATCAATAAAATCAATTTAGCCTCAACTAAATAATGAAACATGTTCAATTTGGTTTAAATAATGCAAAAACAAAGTGTTGGAGAAGAAAGTAAAAGTGCAATATGTGCCATGTAAGAAAGCTAACATTTAAGTTCCTTGCTCAGAACATGAGAACATATGAAAGCTGGTGGTTCCTTTTAACATGAGTCTTCAATATTCCCAGGTAAGAAGTTTTAGGTTGTAGTTTTTATAGTATTTATACGACTATTTCTCTCTCTACCATTTGTATTTCATTCACCTTTGACTATTGGATGTTCTTATAGGCACTTTAGAATTGCCAGTGTAACAGTATAGCTTCCGTCCCTCTCCTCGCTCCTCCCTGGGATCGAACCAGCAACACAACGACAACAGCCACCCTCGAAGCAGCGTTACCCATGCAGAGCAAGGGGAACAACTACTAGAAGGCTCAGAGTGAGTGACGTTTGAAATGCTATTAGTGCGCGCTAACTACCTAGCCTTTTCACATCGGTAACACCAGCCTAATCTCGGGAGTTGATAGGCTTGAAGTCATTAACAGCGCAATGCTTGACGCACAATGAAGAGCTGCTGGCAAAACGCACAAATATGCCTACCACCGCTCAGTCAGATACTTGTATGCTTGTATGCTCAGTCAGATTATATGCAACACAGGATACGCTAGATAATATCTAGTAATATCATGAACCATGTGTAGTTAACTTGTGATTGATTGTTTTTTATAAGATAAGTTTAATGCTAGCTAGCAACTTACCTTGGCTTACTGCATTCGCGTAATAGGCTCATTGTGGAGTGCAACGAGAGAAAGGCAGGTCGTTATTGCGTTGGACTAGTTAACTGTAAGGTTGCAAGATTGGATCCCCCGAGCTGACAGGTGAGAATCTGTCGTTCTGCCCCTGAACAAGGCAGTTAACTCACCGTTTCTAGGCCGTCATTGAAAGTAAGAATGTGTTCTTAACTGACTTGCCTAGTTAAATAAACGTATAATTAATTTTATAAAATGTTTTTTTTTTTTATCTGCAAATCGGCGCCCCAAAATACCGATTTTCATAAAAATCTGAAACTTGAAATCGGCCCTAATTAATCGCCCATTCCGATTAATCGGTTGACCTCTAATTTCTAGGCCTACTGGTAAATCTTCTTTGTCATTCTAAGCCTCTGTCATTTGCAACATTTCTTATTATCTTGATGTCAATTTAATTTGAATCTGAAATGGCCATCACTGACATATTTTAGTTGATTATTATTTATTATCAGAATGAACTAATGGGAACCGGTACTTCCAGCCACGTAGGCTAATACTGCCTTATAGTTTAAATAGAGGGAGTGTTTCGGCAGTCTGATTCAGCCTTTTGGTGATCTATTTGTCACATTTCCTGTCTGCTGTGTTGGTCATTTATTGAAATGATTTATGATGTCCATGATGTGAAGTATTGGCTTTGTGATTCAGACAAATCTATGGTTGAAATGCTGCAGGTACTTCTTGACTATCAGTACAATGATATGAGAGTACGTCTGTAGCTCTGAATCTCTGGGAATTAACAGCCTTTATATCAGCCAGCCTTGGGCTCAGTTCCATTTCAATTCAGGAACTAAACTGATATTCACATTTATTCTCAAAGCTTTTTTAATGAGGAACAATTTAATTGGAGTTTCCGTTTCCTACCTGAATTGAAATGAAACTGACCCCCAACGCTGTATATCAGTATTTAACTATTGAGTACCATTAACATTTCTGTATTCATTGTAAATAATGTAAAATGGAGATGGTCTCTTTCTTTGTACAATTCATTATCCTGGAGCTGACAAAACACGCAGGTTTGTAATCCCAAATAACACCCTATTACCTACATAGTGCACTACTTTTGACCAAAGCCCTATTTGACCCTGGTCCAATGTAGTGCACTATAAAGTATAGGTTGCCATTTGGCACATAGACATTATTACTGGATGTACTTATGATAACTCGGATCATTTTAACGTGAGAAATTCCATAAATATTTTTAACAATCATTCCTCACTTGTCATGTTTTGTTCTAAGGCTGTAAAGATTAAATTGCAAATGCTACACATCCACACTTCTAATCTACGTGTGATAATAAAGTATGTTTGAGATGAGCAGTATTTGCAAATACTGTATAACTGAGCCATTAACTCTAAATATAATCTTCGGTACAGGGCTGTTATCATGCAACTTCCAAAGAGTGCATCATAGCATATCTCTACCCTCTCCTTTAGGTTTATATCAGAGTATTGTTGATGTAGCTCTGTCTCCTTTATGTTTATATCAGAGTATTGGTGCTGTAGCTCAGCCTCCTTTATGTTTTATTATTGTTGAGTATTGTTGGTGATGTAGCTCAGCCTCCTTTAGGTTTTATTATTGTTGAGTATTGTTGTTGATGTAGCTCAGTCTCCTTTAGGTTTTATTATTGTTGAGTATTGTTGGTGATGTAGCTCAGTCTCCTTTAGGTTTATATCAGAGTATTGTTGGTGATGTAGCTCAGTCTCCTTTAGGTTTTATTATTGTTGAGTATTGTTGGTGATGTAGCTCAGTCTCCTTTAGGTTTTATTATTGTTGAGTATTGTTGGTGATGTAGCTCAGTCTCCTTTAGGTTTATATCAGAGTATTGTTGGTGATGTAGCTCAGCCTCCTTTAGGTTTATATCAGAGTATTGTTGGTGATGTAGCTCAGTCTCCTTTAGGTTTATATCAGAGTATTGTTGGTGATGTAGCTCAGCCTCCTTTAGGTTTTATTATTGTTGAGTATTGTTGTTGATGTAGCGCAGTCTCCTTTAGGTTTATATCAGAGTATTGTTGGTGATGTAGCTCAGCCTCCTTTAGGTTTTTATTATTGTTGAGTATTGTTGTTGATGTAGCTCAGCCTCCTTTAGGTTTATATCAGAGTATTGTTGGTGATGTAGCTCAGCCTCCTTTAGGTTTTATTATTGTTGAGTATTGTTGTTGATGTAGCTCAGCCTCCTTTAGGTTTATATCAGAGTATTGTTGGTGATGTAGCTCAGCCTCCTTTAGGTTTTATTATTGTTGAGTATTGTTGTTGATGTAGCTCAGCCTCCTTTAGGTTTATATCAGAGTATTGTTGTTGATGTAGCTCAGCCTCCTTTAGGTTTATATCAGAGTATTGTTGGTGATGTAGCTCAGCCTCCTTTAGGTTTATATCAGAGTATTGTTGTTGATGTAGCTCAGCCTCCTTTAGGTTTTATTATTGTTGAGTATTGTTGTTGATGTAGCTCAGTCTCCTTTAGGTTTTATTATTGTTGAGTATTGTTGTTGATGTAGCTCAGCCTCCTTTAGGTTTTATTATTGTTGAGTATTGTTGGTGATGTAGCTCAGTCTCCTTTAGGTTTTATTATTGTTGAGTATTGTTGGTGATGTAGCTCAGTCTCCTTTAGGTTTTATTATTGTTGAGTATTGTTGGTGATGTAGCTCAGTCTCCTTTAGGTTTTATTATTGTTGAGTATTGTTGGTGATGTAGCTCAGTCTCCTTTAGGTTTTATTATTGTTGAGTATTGTTGGTGATGTAGCTCAGTCTCCTTTAGGTTTATCAGAGTATTGTTGATGTAGCTCAGTCTCCTTTAGGTTTTATATCACAGTATTGTTGGTGATGTAGCTCGGTCTCCTTTATGTTTATATCAGAGTATTGTTGGTGATGTAGCTTGGTCTCCTTTAGGTTTATATCAGAGTATTGTTGGTGATGTAGCTTGGTCTCCTTTATGTTTATATCAGAGTATTGTTGGTGATGTAGCTTGGTCTCCTTTATGTTTATATCAGAGTATTGTTGGTGATGTAGCTCGGTCTCCTTTAGGTTTATATCAGAGTATTGTTGGTGATGTAGCTTGGTCTCCTTTATGTTTATATCAGAGTATTGTTGGTGCTGTAGCTCGGTCTCCTTTAGGTTTATATCAGAGTATTGTTGGTGATGTAGCTCAGTCTCCTTTAGGTTTATATCAGAGTATTGTTGGTGATGTAGCTCGGTCTCCTTTAGGTTTATATCAGAGTATTGGTGCTGTAGCTCGGTCTCCTTTAGGTTTATATCAGAGTATTGTTGGTGATGTAGCTCAGAGAATGAGTCCCAAATGGCACCCTATTCTTTATAAAGTGAACCCTATTGACCCTGGTCAAAAGTAGTGGACCATAAAGGTAATAGGGTGGCCATTTGGGATGCAGACAAAGGTGGCAAATGGCACTTTGAGCCTGTAGGCGTACATTATTGATCTGCTTCCAGAGTGGTGTCCTCTTCTGCCTGTCGCTCGGTCCACAAGGACAACAGTGGTGTCCTCTTCTGCCTGTCACAAGGACAACAGTGGTGTCCTCTTCTGCCTGTCACAAGGAAAACAGTGGTGTCCTCTTCTGCCTGTCACAAGGAAAACAGTGGTGTCCTCTTCTGCCTGTCACAAGGACAACAGTGGTGTCCTCTTCTGTCTGTCACAAGGACAACAGTGGTGTCCTCTTCTGCTTGTCGCGCCACAAGGACAACAGGGTCGGGACCACTGAGCTAGGGTCGGGACCACTGAGCTAGGGTCGGGACCACTGAGCTAGGGTCGCGACCACTGAGCTAGGGTCGATACTGTTGAGAGTGCAGTTTCATTTCTGACGTCGGGAGGCAGTTTAGGACCAATGAAATGAAAACCTGTCTCCACGTTCAGCTCTGACATAAACGTCCATTTTAGGTGACAGGGACTTGGCAATAAAGGATCCTTTAATTGTCCATGTATGTTGAGTTTGTTTTTACACTCTCCATTGTCAGTCATTTTGTGGATCACATACAAGTACACATCACTATATTTCTAACTATTCAACAGAAGTCACGTCACAAAGGATTCAGAGATTTTACCTACCAAATCTTACAAAAATTGCAGGAGAGATGCTATTTGTAAAGTAGTACTGAAAATGCAAGAGGTTTTGGGGCCCAATGCCTTTAATAGTAAAGTGCTCAGCCTAGGAGAAGTACATTCATGTTCACTATAACGTGCAATATACTAAAAACAACTGAAGTGATGGAATAATAATGGCAACAATATACTCGTAGAAAACAATCTAACGGTGAGATTTCAAGTATACACACAGAACTTCAAGTAGCATACACGTTGTTTTATAAACACCAAAATAAAGACTGAGAATAGAACATCGACTGACACATTCTTTGAAGTGATTTACAGACTTCCCATAGGATAAGGTAGTGTCTGCATTCCAAATGGAATACCATTCCCTATATAGTACACTACTTTGGACCAGAGAGTCTGTATGAGCCCTGGATAGAAAGTAGTGCACTATATAGGGCATAGAGGGCCATTTGGGATGTTACCCTTGGTGGTGTAGGTTGACGGGACAAGTAATATACATTCTACAAGTTTTGAGTTGAAATAACACAAAAAGAAACAAAGTTCCCAAAGCAGTTTCATAAGAGATATTAGTAGTTCTTGTGTCTATGTTAATCGATATATATATATAGTTTTTTAAAGGTTTATAGACCGCAGAGAGCCGTGTACATCAGTTATACCTTTTAGCAATAAAGTAGCACAAAAGCCTTCCTTGAATAACAAGCCTGTTTCTCAGTCCTGTATTCACCCCCATAATGCACGAAACACGGTCATTTTCACAAATGATCCAATGAGCAACGTTACTTTGACGACATTCGCGTCAAAAGAGAACCGAGAAATATGCTTCGCTAAGAAACGTTTAAGAGAAAAATAATAATTTCTCTCAGTAGTGGAATCACCTCCTAAAAGAGAGGCTTGCATCCCAAGTGGCTCCCTAATCCATGTATAGTGCACGACTTCAGACCAGAGCTTTACAGGCCCTGATAAAAAGCTGTACACTATAAAAGGGAACAGTGTACCATTTGGGTTATAACCAGAGTAGTCTAGTCTCGTTGTCCTGCTTCATAGATCATAGCTACAGGATTTATATACGCAGCATCTCTGATTTTGACAACACAACCAGGTAAATATTGACCCCTTTTCCACTGTCTCAGGTCTCAATCCGTTCCATTTTTAGCAGATCTGCGATTTCAATATTCAAGCAATTGTTCACAATGGAACATAAATGTATGACACTAGATGCATTTCTGACAGTAACATTTGATGGCCAGATTATCAGATGATAGTTCTCTACGGTGAAACAGAACACTCCCTTGCTTACAAAACAGAAAAGAATGAAGCAATAATTCACATATTTAAGACAAAAACTAGCAATCTCACCACTGTACCCCCCCCTCACACCTCCCACTCCCCAGATCAACGACAATAGAGACAGAATCCCATGCCCCGAAATCCCCAAATCTTTTGCTGTTAGGAGACAAAGATGCTTGCATCCCCAATGACACCCTATTCCCTATATAGTGCACTACTTTTGACAGACCCCCTATGGGTGTCCCTATGAGACCTGGTCAAAAGTAGTGCACTACATAGGGAATAGGGTGCCATTTGGGACGCAAGCCTCAGCCATCATCCCTGTAGTTGTAGGCCAGTGGATCCATCCTGACCAGGTTCTCCGTTTGGGTTCAGTTTCTACCAGATGTATCCTCCGTCGTCTGCCTCCCCCTCTTCCTCTTCCTCCTCCTCCTCCGCCTCTTCTCCGTTCTCCTCCTTCTCTTCCTCATCCTCCCATCCCACGCCACTCCCAAAATCTCCGGAATATCCCAGCAGTTCATCTGGAGCGAGGGATGAAATTGAAAAGAGTATTTCTCAGTTAACAATTCCTATGATTTTATGTGAGAAAATACATCAGGTAACATACAGTAGGATGTTTGTAGGTAGTTAATACTGGTACATATTGCAGTCTCTCCTTGTCCATATACTGCTTTCAGGCTAAGGAAAGAAATGTGTATTTTATATTTCAAATGAACTATCCCTTTAATACTGCTGAAATTCAAACAGACCACACTGTGTCGCCGTGGCCATCCCACTGCTCTGGACTGTTCAGTACAGTGAGATGTCCACACAGTGCATTTGTTTCAATCCTGGTCTTATTATAAAACAAAAAGCCATTTTGTTTTAGTCCTAAACAGCCCTACGGCCCTATACAGCCCTACGGTCCTATACAGCCCTACGGCCCTATACAGCCCTACGGCCCTATACAGCCCTACGGCCCTATACAGCCCTACGGCCCTATACAGACCTGTGGTCCAATACAGCCCTACGGCCCTATACAGCCCTACGGTCCTATACAGCCCTATACAGCCCTACGGTTCTATACAGCCCTATACAGCCCTACGGTCCTATACAGCCCTACAGTTCTATAACAGCCCTACGGCCCTCTACAGCCCTACGGTCCTATACAGCCCTATACAGCTCAATACAGTCCTACTGCCCAATACAGTCCTACAGCCTTATACCCCTATATAGCCCTATACAGTCATACAGCCCTATAGCCCTATACAGCTCTAAACTCATATACAGCCCTAAACCCCTATACAGCTCTAAACCCCTATACAGTCATACAGCCATAAACCCCTATAGCCCTAAACCCCTATACAGCTCTAAACCCCTACACAGCCCTATACAGTCATACAGCCCTAAACCCCTATACAGCCCTAAACCCCTATACAGCTCTAAACCCCTATACAGCCCTATACAGTCATACAGCCCTAAACCCCTATACAGCCCTATAGCCCTAAACCCCTATACAGCTCTAAACCCCTATACAGCCCTATACAGTCATACAGCCCTAAACCCCTATAGCCCTAAACCCCTATACAGCCCTATACAGTCATACAGACCTAAACCCTATAACCCTAAACCCCTATAGCCCTAAACCCCTATGCAGCCCTATAGCCCTAAACCCCTATACAGCCTTAACCCCTATATAGCCCTAAACCCCTATAGCCCTAAACCCCTATAGCCCTAAACCCCTATAGCCCTAAACCCCTATAGCCCTAAACCCCTATAGCCGTAAACCCCTATAGCCCTAAACCCCTATAGCCCTAAACCCCTATAGCCGTAAACCCTATAGCCTAAACCCTATAGCCCTAAACCCCTATGCAGCCCTATAGCCCTAAACCCTATACAGCCTTAACCCCTATATAGCCCTAAACCCCTATAGCCCTAAACCCTATAGCCCTAAACACCTATAGCCCTAAACCCCTATAGCCGGAAACCCTATAGCCCTAAACCCCTATACAGCCCTATAGCCCTAAATCCCTATACAGTCATACAGCCCTAAACCCCTATACAGCCCTATAGCCCTAAACCCCTATACAGCCCTAAACCCCTATACAGCCCTAAACCCTATACAGCCCTATACCCCTATACAGTCATACAGCCCTATATAGCCCTAAACCCCTATATAGCCCTAAACCCCTATATAGCCCTAAACCTCTATATTTACATTTAAGTCATTTAGCAGACGCTCTTATCCAGAGCGACTTACAAATAGCCCTAAACCCCTATATAGCCCTAAACCCCTATACAGTCATACAGCCCTAAACCCCTATACAGCCCTATAGCCCTAAACCCCTATACAGCCCTAAACCCCTATACAGCCCTAAACCCCTATACAGCCCTAAACCCCTATACAGCCCTATACCCCTATACAGTCATACAGCCCTATATAGCCCTAAACCCCTATATAGCCCTAAACCCCTATATAGCCCTAAACCTCTATATTTACATTTAAGTCATTTAGCAGACGCTCTTATCCAGAGCGACTTACAAATAGCCCTAAACCCCTATATAGCCCTAAACCCCTATACAGTCATACAGCCCTAAACCCCTATACAGCCCTAAACCCCTATACAGCCCTATAGCCCTAAACCCCTATACAGCCCTAAACCCCTATACAGCCCTATAGCCCTAAACCCCTATACAGCCCTAAACCCCTATACAGCCCTATAGCCCTAAACCCCTATAGCCCTAAACCCCTATACAGCCCTAAACCCCTATACAGCCCTATACCCCTAAACCCCTATACAGTCATACAGCCCCAAACCACTATACAGCCCTATATAGCACTATACCCCTATACAGCACTATACCCCTATACAGCCCATAATACTGATTGTTATTATATAACCACCAATAAGTTATTCACTACAGCCCTATACCTCTATACAGCCCTACAGCCCTACAGCCCTATACCTCTATACAGCCCTATACCTCTATACAGCCCTACAGCCCTATACCTCTATACAGCCCTACAGCCCTATACCTCTATACAGCCCTATACCTCTATACAGCCCTACACCTCTATACAGCCCTATACCTCTATACAGCCCTATACCTCTATACAGCCCTACAGCCCTATACCTCTATACAGCCCTATACCTCTATACAGCCCTACAGCCCTATACCTCTATACAACCCTATACCTCTATACAGCCCTACAGCCCTATACCTCTATACAGCCCTACACCTCTATACAGCCCTACAGCCTGTAATACTAAAACAATTGTACATGAGAGGGCGTGCAAAACAACTTTTTTAGCACAGCTGTGCTGCGGTCATAGTTAGGAGGCGAAGCAAAGTGCTGTAAGTAGAGGGAGTACAGGGCTTAGCATGTCTCTCGAAGAGGCTAAAAACAGATTTCTGCTTGAATAGTCGAGTAATTGATTTACGGGAGGAGGATTGCTTTAAAGCAGTATTCAAATGCATAGGATGTAGTGATCCCCAATACAGTAGCCATATCTAAGGAAAAACAAAAGTTCCAAAGGCTGGGCCTAATATAGTGTATAAGAGCTCACACAATAAGTTTCGTAGTGATTCAGTGATGATCGTAGTGATGTAAAGAATATTTGCTGCTCTGTGGTGTGTAACGAGGAGCAACCAGACGCTGCTGGTCTGTGGTGTGTAATGAGGAGCAACCAGACGCTGCTGGTCTGTAGTGTGTAATGAGGAGCAACCAGACGATGCTGGTCTGTGGTGTGTAATGAGGAGCAACCAGACGCTGCTGGTCTGTGGTGTGTAATGAGGAGCAACCAGATGCTGCTGGTCTGTGGTGTGTAATGAGGAGCAACCAGATGCTGCTGGTCTGTGGTGTGTAATGAGGAGCAACCAGATGCTGCTGGTCTGTGGTGTGTAATGAGGAGCAACCAGATGCTGCTGGTCTGTGGTGTGTAATGAGGAGCAACCAGACGCTGCTGGTCTGTGGTGTGTAATGAGGAGCAACCAGATGCTGCTGGTCTGTGGTGTGTAATGAGGAGCAACCAGACGCTGCTGGTCTGTGGTGTATAATGAGGAGCAACCAGACGCTGCTGGTCTGTGGTGTGTAATGAGGAGCAACCAGACGCTGCTGGTCTGTGGTGTGTAATGAGGAGCAACCAGACGCTGCTGGTCTGTAGTGTGTAATGAGGAGCAACCAGACGCTGTACTTGACACACATATGAAACTACTTATTCCAGTTACTAATAAGCACCAGTTAAGAAAATGATGGTAAAAACTGTTAAATCTCCTTGGATTGATGAGGAATTTAAAAATGGTATGGTTGAGAGGGATGAGGCAAAATGTATGGCACATAAGTCTAGCAGCCCAACTGATTGGCTAAAGGTACTGCAAATTAAGAAATCATGTAACTAAACTAAATAAAAAAATAAACTACACTATGAAACAAAAATAAATGATATAAAGAATGATAGTAAAAAGCTTTGGAGCACCTTAAATTAACATTTGTGAAACAAAGGCAAACTCGGCTCCATCATGAATCAGATGGCTCATTCTTCACAAAACTCACTGATATCGCCAACTACTTTAAGGAATTTTTCATTGGTAACATTAGCAAATTTAGGTATGAGATGCCAGCAACAAACGCTGACACTACACATCCAAGTATATCTGGCCAAATGATGAAAGACAAGAATTGGACTTTTGAATTCCGTAAAGTGAGTGTGGAAGAGGTGAAAAAAATATTGATGTCTATCAACAATGACAAGCCACCGGGGTCTGACAATCTAGATGGGAAATGACTGAGGATAGTAGCAGACGATATTGCCACTCCTATTTGCCACATCTTCAATGTAAGCCTACTAGAAAGTGTGTGCCCTCAGGCCTGGAGGAAGCAAAAATCATTCCGCTAACCAAGAAAAGTAAAGCCCACTTTACTGGCTCAAATAGCTGACCAATCAGCCTGTTACCAACCCTTAGTAAACTCCTGGGAAAAAATGCTGTTTGACCAGATACAATGCTATTTCACAGTGAACAAATTGACAACAGACTTTCAGCACGCTTATAGGAAAGGACATTCAACAAGCACAACACTTACACAAATGACTGATGATTGGCTGGGAAAAATTGATGATAAAAAGATTGTAGGTGTTGTTTTGTTAGACTTCAGTGCGGCTTTTGACATTAGTCTGCTGCTGCTGGAAAAACGTATGTGTTATGGCTTTACACCCTCTGCTATAATGTGGATAAAGAGTTACTTGTCCAACAGAACACAGAGGGTGTTCTTTAATGGAAGCCTCTCAAATATCATCCAGTTAGAATCAGGAATTCCCCAGGGTAGCTGTTTAGGCCCTTTACTTTTTCAATCTTTACTAATGACCTGCTACTGGCTTTGAGTAAAGCCAGTGTGTCTATGTATGCGGATGACTCAACACTATGCACGTCAGCTACTACAGCGACAGAAATGACAGCAAAACTTAACAAAGAGCTGCAGTTTGGTCCAGAATGTGTGGCAAGGAATAAATTAGTCCTAAATATTTCCAAAACTAAAAGCGTCATGGTCAAAACATAATGATACAACAGTAGCTAAAATGGGGAGAAGTCTGTCCATAATAAAGAGCTCCTCTTAAGATTCTGACATTTCTTGTCCAAATATGTATATATTCTTAATTCCATTCCTTTACTTTCAATTTGTATGTATTGTTGTGAAATTGTTAGATATTACTTGTCAGATACTGCACTATTGGGAGCTAGAAACACATGCATTTCGCTGCACCCGCAATAACATCTGCTAAACATGTGTATGTGATCAATACAATTTTATCAACAAGGCAGGTCCTACAGGCCCTAGTTTCTACCTTCTTCACAACACTATCAACAAGGCAGGTCCTACAGGCCCTAGTTTCTACCTTCTTAACAACACTATCAACAAGGCAGGTCCTACAGGCCCTAGTTTCTACCTTCTTCACAACACTATCAACAAGGCAGGTCCTACAGGCCCTAGTTTCTACCTTCTTCACAACACTATCAACAAGGCAGGTCCTACAGGCCCTAGTTTCTACCTTCTTCACAACACTATCAACAAGGCAGGTCCTACAGGCCCTAGTTTCTACCTTCTTCACAACATTATCAACAAGGCAGGTCCTACAGGCCCTAGTTTCTACCTTCTTAACAACACTATCAACAAGGCAGGTCCTACAGGCCCTAGTTTCTACCTTCTTAACAACACTATCAACAAGGCAGGTCCTACAGGCCCTAGTTTCTACCTTCTTAACAACACTATCAACAAGGCAGGTCCTACAGGCCCTAGTTTCTACCTTCTTAACAACACTATCAACAAGGCAGGTCCTACAGGCCCTAGTTTCTACCTTCTTAACAACACTATCAACAAGGCAGGTCCTACAGGCCCTAGTTTCTACCTTCTTAACAACACTATCAACAAGGCAGGTCCTACAGGCCCTAGTTTCTACCTTCTTAACAACACTATCAACCAGGCAGGTCCTACAGGCCCTAGTTTCTACCTTCTTAACAACACTATCAACAAGGCAGGTCCTACAGGCCCTAGTTTCTACCTTCTTAACAACACTATCAACCAGGCAGGTCCTACAGGTCCTAGTTTCTACCTTCTTAACAACACTATCAACAAGGCAGGTCCTACAGGCCCTAGTTTCTACCTTCTTCACAACACTATCAACCAGGCAGGTCCTACAGGCCATAGTTTCTACCTTCTTAACAACACTATCAACAAGGCAGGTCCTACAGGCCCTAGTTTCTACCTTCTTAACAACACTATCAACAAGGCAGGTCCTACAGGCCCTAGTTTCTACCTTCTTAACAACACTATCAACAAGGCAGGTCCTACAGGCCCTAGTTTCTACCTTCTTAACAACACTATCAACAAGGCAGGTCCTACAGGCCCTAGTTTCTACCTTCTTAACAACACTATCAACAAGGCAGGTCCTACAGGCCATAGTTTCTACCTTCTTAACAACACTATCAACAAGGCAGGTCCTACAGGCCCTAGTTTCTACCTTCTTAACAACACTATCAACAAGGCAGGTCCTACAGGCCCTAGTTTCTACCTTCTTAACAACACTATCAACAAGGCAGGTCCTACAGGCCCTAGTTTCTACCTTCTTAACAACACTATCAACAAGGCAGGTCCTACAGGCCCTAGTTTCTACCTTCTTAACAACACTATCAACAAGGCAGGTCCTACAGGCCCTAGTTTCTACCTTCTTAACAACACTATCAACCAGGCAGGTCCTACAGGCCCTAGTTTCTACCTTCTTAACAACACTATCAACAAGGCAGGTCCTACAGGCCCTAGTTTCTACCTTCTTAACAACACTATCAACCAGGCAGGTCCTACAGGTCCTAGTTTCTACCTTCTTAACAACACTATCAACAAGGCAGGTCCTACAGGCCCTAGTTTCTACCTTCTTCACAACACTATCAACCAGGCAGGTCCTACAGGCCATAGTTTCTACCTTCTTAACAACACTATCAACAAGGCAGGTCCTACAGGCCCTAGTTTCTACCTTCTTAACAACACTATCAACAAGGCAGGTCCTACAGGCCCTAGTTTCTACCTTCTTAACAACACTATCAACAAGGCAGGTCCTACAGGCCCTAGTTTCTACCTTCTTAACAACACTATCAACAAGGCAGGTCCTACAGGCCCTAGTTTCTACCTTCTTAACAACACTATCAACAAGGCAGGTCCTACAGGCCATAGTTTCTACCTTCTTAACAACACTATCAACAAGGCAGGTCCTACAGGCCATAGTTTCTACCTTCTTAACAACACTATCAACAAGGCAGGTCCTACAGGCCCTAGTTTCTACCTTCTTAACAACACTATCAACAAGGCAGGTCCTACAGGCCATAGTTTCTACCTTCTTAACAACACTATCAACAAGGCAGGTCCTACAGGCCCTAGTTTCTACCTTTACATTTAAGTCATTTAGCAGACGCTCTTATCCAGAGCGACTTACAAATTGGTGCATTCACCTTATGACATCCAGTGGAACAGCCACTTTACAATGGTGCATCTAAATCTTTTAAGGGGGGGGTGAGAAGGATTACTTATCCTATCCTAGGTATTCCTTAAAGAGGTGGGGTTTCAGGTGTCTCCGGAAGGTGGTGATTGACTCCGCTGTCCTGGCGTCGTGAGGGAGTTTGTTCCACCATTGGGGGGCCAGAGCAGCGAACAGTTTTGACTGGGCTGAGCGGGAGCTGTACTTCCTCAGTGGTAGGGAGGCGAGCAGGCCAGAGGTGGATGAACGCAGTGCCCTTGTTTGGGTGTAGGGCCTGATCAGAGCCTGGAGGTACTGAGGTGCCGTTCCCCTCACAGCTCCGTAGGCAAGCACCATGGTCTTGTAGCGGATGCGAGCTTCTTAACAACACTATCAACAAGGCTGGTCCTACAGGCCATAGTTTTGTCGCACCTGGACTACTGTTCAGCAGTGTGGTCAGGTGCCACAAAGAGAGACTTTGGAAAATTACTATTGTCTCAGAACAGAGGAGCACGGCTGGCCCTTAAAAGTACACGGAGAGCTAACATTAATGATATGCATGTAAATCTCTCCTGGTTCAAAGTGGAGGAGAGATTGACTTCATCACTACTTGTTTTTGAAAAAAGTGTTGACAAGCTGAATGAACCGAGCTGTCTGTTTAAAAAACTAGAACACAGCTCTGACACCCATGCATACCCCACAAGACATGCCAGCAGAGGTCTCTTCACAGTCTCCAAGTCCAGAACAGACTATGGGAGGCACACAGTACTACATAGAGCCATGACTACATGGAACTCTATTCCACATCAGGTAACTGATGCAAGCAGTAGAATCAGATTTTTAAAAAGCAGGTAAAAATACACCTTATGGAACAGCGGGGACTGTAAAGAGACACACACAAAGATACAGACACACGCACACGCTAGCACACGCACTCTACACACACGTACATTGTAGTATTGTTGTATGGTGGTATTACACATTTTGTATTGTAGATATGTAGTGGTGTGATAATGTTTTATGATGTACTGTTTTATATTATGTTTTATATGTAAGTGCTTTAATGTGTTTGGGCCCCAGGAAGAGTAGCTGTTGCCTTGGCAACAGCCAATGGGGATCCTTAATAAATACAAAAAGGGAGGGAAAGCATTTCCCTACACTACACTCTCAATAACATTTGTTCACCATGTGACCAATAAAATGTGATTTGATTTGAAAGTGAGAGGAGGTTGAAAAGACTGAGGGAGGTTTGAATCTATTGAAACTAGCAATAACAATGGAGAGGAAGACTGAGGGAGGTTTGAATCTATCGAAGCTAACAATAACTATGGAGAGGGTATGAAGAGGAAGACTGAGGGAGGTTTGAATCTATAGAAGCTAACAATAACAATGGAGAGGGTATGAAGAGGAAGACTGAGAGAGGTTTGAATCTATTGAAGCTAACAATAACAATGGAGAGGGTATGAAGAGGAAGACAGGGAGGTTTGAATCTATTGAAGCTAACAATAACAATGGAGAGGGTATGAAGAGGAAGACAGGGAGGTTTGAATCTATTGAAGCTAACAATAACAATGGAGAGGGTATGAAGAGGAAGACTGAGAGAGGTTTGAATCTATTGAAGCTAACAATAACAATGGAGAGGGTATGAAGAGGAAGACAGGGAGGTTTGAATCTATTGAAGCTAACAATAACAATGGAGAGGGTATGAAGAGGAAGACAGGGAGGTTTGAATCTATTGAAGCTAACAATAACAATGGAGAGGGTATGAAGAGGAAGACTGAGGGAGGTTTGAATCTATTGAAGCTAACGATAACAATGGAGAGGGTATGAAGAGGAAGACTGAGGGAGGTTTGAATCTATTGAAGCTAACAATAACAATGGAGAGGGTATGAAGAGGAAGACTGATGACAAGTTCAAACAGAGTGAGGCGGACGCCAGTTCCACTCCTGGAGGTAAAGGCGTAGATGGTGTTGTGAGGATCTCGGAGCCAGAGACTTGCATTGATGGACATGGTTATTGATAAAGACAAGTTTGGTCCAGTGGGAGTGAGAGCGGAACCAGGCCTTTTGGCTGATTCACGGGTGGTTTCAGGTTGGGTGTAAAAGATGGTGGGCGCTGTTGAGCCGGTGAAGGTAACCCGAAGTGGACTGGTGATGTTTGTTTGTGTTTATTCAGATCATAGGGAGCAGGGCTCTCCGTGCGACGCAACTTGGGGAAAGACCTGTATCTTGCTTTACACTTAGTTACAGGGCACCATTAAAGGGAGGGGTTTCTGGGGTAGCGTTAGGTTTGGAGGTGGAACAATTGAAGTTGAAGATTCCTGGTGTTGGTGACGCTCGTCGTTTGGTGCGACGCAGACCCGGTGGTGAGCATGGTGCAACAGAGGAGTCACCGTCAGTCCTTTTGAGTTTTGAACACTGGAGGTTGGTGGCACCTTAATTGGGGAGGACGGGCTCGTGGTCATGGCTGGAGTGGAATAGCATCAAATACATTTGTTTCCATGTGTTTGATGCCATTCCATTAGCTCTGTTCCAGACATTATGAGCCGTTCTCCCCTCAGAAGCCTCCACTTGGTTTTGAGTCAGAGTCTCTACCCAACAAAGCCATGTTAGGATATATCAGGTCTCCTGTTAGAGCTTCTGTTCCGGATCCACTGCAGTGTTTCAGGTGCCACGTTTATGGCCATGTCACAGCGGTGTAAAGGACGGAGATTCCAAGATGTGGGAAGTGTGCAGGAGGGCAATGGGAAAGAGGATTGTGTCGTTTCGGTGGATAAAGTGGTGTGTGTGTTAACTGTAGGGGTGTCTATGATGCTGGGGATCGGAAGTGTCTGCTGTGAGAGAGGCAGATTGAGGTGGCTTTGAGTCAGAGTAGTGCAGACAGTGTCGTACGCGGAGGCAGTGAAGAAAGTAGAGGAGGACGGGTCAAGGGTGAGGGATCCTGAGAGGATTCCAGTGAATAGTAGATCTGTGCCAGAACAGAAGGATTGGCCAACGAGTGATATATGCTTCAGTAAGGTTGGCTTCATTCTGGTTAGGTTGACGGAGACGCGACCCAGTCGTTCAGTCTTTTTGTTCTGTATCTACAGACGCGACCCAGTCGTTCAGTCTTTTTGTTCTGTATCTACAGACGCGACCCAGTCGTTAAGTCTTTTTGTTCTGTACCTACAGACGCGACCCAGTCGTTCAGTCTTTTTGTTCTGTATCTACAGACGCGACCCAGTCGTTCAGTCTTTTTGTTCTGTATCTATGGACACAACCCAGTCGTTAAGTCTTTTTGTTCTGTATCTATGGACACGACCCAGTCGTTAAGTCTTTTTGTTCTGTATCTATGGACACGACCCAGTCGTTAAGTCTTTTTGTTCTGTGTCTACAGACTCAACCCAGTTATGTTCTAAATGTTCCATTGCCTTACTGGCTGGCAACACTCTTATCCCTTGCTTGCTAGCTAGCCAACGAGGGCTCTTATCCCTTGCTTGCTAGCTAGCCAACGAGGGCTCTTATCACTTGCTTGCTAGCTAGCCAACGAGGGCTCTTATCCCTTGCTTGCTAGCTAGCCAACGAGGGCTCTTATCCCTTGCTTGCTAGCTAGCCAACGAGGGCTCTTATCCCTTGCTTGCTAGCTAGCCAACGAGGGCTCTTATCCCTTGCTTGCTAGCTAGCCAGCCAACGAGGGCTCTTATCCCTTGCTTGCTAGCTAGCCAACGAGGGCTAACTTCCAGTCACGTTAAACAGTGAAGACAAAATAACATGTTGTTTGCCTTGTTTTTATACTGACACTTCTTTGCATATATCCATAAAAAAATATGCTGGTTCATGATTTCGACTGGCCGATAAAAGATGTCCGTCTCATCCTGACACGTTAATTCATTCTCAATAGGATAGTGGAGATCCAATTTCAATATCGAAACAATGTTGCAAATGTCCAGAGACAAACAGAAACGTCTGTACAAACCTATAGAAGCTAACAACCCCCCTGTTGTTGCAAACCAAATGTTAGGCTAGAAGCAAGGGGATATCATGTCTAGATGCTTTTTACAGTAGACATCAAGTTAATGAAATGGTTGATGGGACACTGGATGCGCAGGCATTTCTCATAGGCTGACCCATACTAAACAGTTGTTTTTTTAGCGTGGCTTAGAACGCGTCTCAACCAATCACAATGCCTGCTTTTTGTTATTGTATAACCACCAAGAAGCTCTTCCCTACAGCCCTAGAGCTCTTACCACAGTCAGGGTTGCCATGGATTCTAGAGCCCATAATTTCTCCTCCGTGCTGGTCGACACACCAACACTCTCCCATGCTCTGGTCACACTGCAGCTGCCTGTAGTAGCCGTCCTCATCGCAGCTGGGGATGTACATGCCTGCAAAAAAACACACACACACACTGTGTTGTTAAATATGTATGCACTGTGCAGCGGAGCTCTCTGCTCTGCCTCACACCGGTGGAAGAGATAAGTGATGCATAAATGAAAAAACATCAGCACAGCTTGTAGACCTGTGAGGAGACTCAGTCCGGAAAGGAAGGAGAGGTAACAGAGGAGGAGCTGTCTGAGGAGGAGCTGTCTGAGGAGACTCAGTCCGGAAAGGAAGGAGAGGTAACAGAGGAGGAGCTGTCTGAGGAGGAGCTGTCTGAGGAGACTCAGTCTGGAAAGGAAGGAGAGGTAACAGAGGAGGAGCTGTCTGAGGAGGAGCTGTCTGAGGAGGAGCTGTCTGAGGAGACTCAGTCCGGAAAGGAAGGAGAGGTAACAGAGGAGGAGCTGTCTGAGGAGGAGCTGTCTGAGGAGGAGCTGTCTGAGGAGGAGCTGTCTGAGGAGGAGCTGTCTGAGGAGGAGCTGTCTGAGGAGGAGCTGTCTGAGGAGACTCAGTCTGGAAAGGAAGGAGAGGTAACAGAGGAGGAGCTGTCTGAGGAGGAGCTGTCTGAGGAGACTCAGTCCGGAAAGGAAGGAGAGGTAACAGAGGAGGAGCTGTCTGAGGAGACTCAGTCTGGAAAGGAAGGAGAGGTAACAGAGGAGGAGCTGTCTGAGGAGACTCAGTCTGGAAAGGAAGGAGAGGTAACAGAGGAGGAGCTGTCTGAGGAGGAGCTGTCTGAGGAGACTCAGTCTGGAAAGGAAGGAGAGGTAACAGAGGAGGAGCTGTCTGAGGAGACTCAGTCTGGAAAGGAAGGAGAGGTAACAGAGGAGGAGCTGTCTGAGGAGGAGCTGTCTGAGGAGACTCAGTCCGGAAAGGAAGGAGAGGTAACAGAGGAGGAGCTGTCTGAGGAGACTCAGTCTGGAAAGGAAGGAGAGGTAACAGAGGAGGAGCTGTCTGAGGAGGAGCTGTCTGAGGAGACTCAGTCTGGAAAGGAAGGAGAGGTAACAGAGGAGGAGCTGTCTGAGGAGGAGCTGTCTGAGGAGACTCAGTCTGGAAAGGAAGGAGAGGTAACAGAGGAGGAGCTGTCTGAGGAGACTCAGTCCGGAAAGGAAGGAGAGGTAACAGAGGAGGAGCTGTCTGAGGAGGAGCTGTCTGAGGAGACTCAGTCTGGAAAGGAAGGAGAGGTAACAGAGGAGGAGCTGTCTGAGGAGACTCAGTCCGGAAAGGAAGGAGAGGTAACAGAGGAGGAGCTGTCTGAGGAGACTCAGTCCGGAAAGGAAGGAGAGGTAACAGAGGAGGAGCTGTCTGAGGAGGAGCTGTCTGAGGAGACTCAGTCCGGAAAGGAAGGAGAGGTAACAGAGGAGGAGCTGTCTGAGGAGACTCAGTCCGGAAAGGAAGGAGAGGTAACAGAGGAGGAGCTGTCTGAGGAGGAGCTGTCTGAGGAGACTCAGTCTGGAAAGGAAGGAGAGGTAACAGAGGAGGAGCTGTCTGAGGAGGAGCTGTCTGAGGAGACTCAGTCTGGAAAGGAAGGAGAGGTAACAGAGGAGGAGCTGTCTGAGGAGGAGCTGTCTGAGGAGACTCAGTCCGGAAAGGAAGGAGAGGTAACAGAGGAGGAGCTGTCTGAGGAGGAGCTGTCTGAGGAGACTCAGTCCGGAAAGGAAGGAGAGGTAACAGAGGAGGAGCTGTCTGAGGAGGAGCTGTCTGAGGAGACTCAGTCCGGAAAGGAAGGAGAGGTAACAGAGGAGGAGCTGTCTGAGGAGGAGCTGTCTGAGGAGACTCAGTCCGGAAAGGAAGGAGAGGTAACAGAGGAGGAGCTGTCTGAGGAGGAGCTGTCTGAGGAGACTCAGTCCGGAAAGGAAGGAGAGGTAACAGAGGAGGAGCTGTCTGAGGAGGAGCTGTCTGAGGAGGAGCTGTCTGAATGCCAGAGAGAGAAAGAGAGACAAGGTGAGAGAGAGGGTAGAAGAGAGGGAGAAAGACAGAGAGGGAGAAATAGAGGGAGACAGAAAGAGAGATGAGAAAGAGAGAGGGACAGAAAAAACAGGGAGAGACGAGAGAGAGAGACAGAGAGAGACAGAAAAAACAGGGAGAGACGAGAGAGAGAGACAGAGAGAGACAGAAAAAACAGGGAGAGACGAGAGAGAGAAAGAGGGTAAGAAAAACAGGGAGAGAAGAGAGAGAGAGAAAGAGAGAGGGTAAGAAAAACAGGGAGAGACGAGAGAGAGACAGAGAGAGGGTAAGAAAAACAGGGAGAGACGAGAGAGAGAAAGAGGGTAAGAAAAACAGGGAGAGAAGAGAGAGAGAGAAAGAGAGAGGGTAAGAAAAACAGGGAGAGACGAGAGAGAGAAAGAGAGAGGGTAAGAAAAACAGGGAGAGACGATAGAGAGAAAGAGAGAGGGTAAGAAAAACAGGGAGAGACGAGAGAGAGAAAGAGAGAGGGTAAGAAAAACAGGGAGAGACGAGAGAGAGAAAGAGAGAGGGTAAGAAAAACAGGGAGAGACGAGAGAGAGAAAGAGAGAGGGTAAGAAAAACAGGGAGAGACGAGAGAGAGAAAGAGAGAGGGTAAGAGAAACAGGGAGAGACAAGAGAGAGAAAGAGAGAGGGTAAGAAAAAACGTAGGTGGCAGCATCATGTTTTGGGGGTGCTTTGCTGCAGGAGGGCCTGGTGCACTTCTCAAAATAGATGTCATCATGACAAAGGAAAATTACGTGGATATATTGAAGCAACATCTCAAGACATCAGTCAGGATGTTAAAGCTTGGTCGCAAATGATTCTTCCAAATGGACAATGACCGCAATCATACTTCCAAAGTTGTGGCAAAAAGGACAACAAAGTCAAGGTATTGGAGGGCCATCACAAAGCCCTGACCTCAATCCTATTGAACATTTGTGGGCAGAACTGAAAAAGCGTGTGCGAGCAAGGAGGCCTACAAACCTGACTCAGTTACACCAGCTCTGTCAGGAGGAATGGGCCAAAATTCACCCAATTTATTGTGGGAAGCTTCTGGAAGGCTACCCGAAACGTTTGACCCAAGTTAAACAATTTAAAGGCAATGCTATCAAATACTAATTGAGTGTATGTAAACTTCTGACCCACTGGGAATGTGAAAATAAAAGCTGAAATAAATCATTATCTTGTCACGCCCTGATCATAGAGAGCCTTTTTATTCTCTATTTTGCTTAGGTCGGGGTGTGACTAGGGTGGGTGATCTAGTGTGTTTATTTCTACGTTGGCCTGGTATGGTTTCCAATCAGAGGCAGCTGTTTAGCATTGTCTCTGATTGGGGATCATATTTAGGCAGCCATTTCCCTACTGTGTTTTGTGGGATCTCGTTTCAGTGCCTGTGAGCTGCATGAGCGGCACGTGTCGCGTTATTGTTTTTTGTGCGTTTCACTTATCAATACAATATGTCCAACCGATGTCACGCTGCGCTTTGGTCTGAATGTTCCTACGACAATCGTGACATATCTCTACTATTATTCTGACATTTCACATTCTTAAAATAAAGTGGTGATCCTAACTGACCTAAAACAGGGATGTTTTTTTACTAGGATTAAATGTCAGGAATTGTGAAAAACTGAGTTTAAATGTATTTGGCTGAGGTGTATGTAAACTTCCGACTTCAACTTTATGTCTATGTCTTGATAGTGTCATGTTAAAATGGTTGACAGTCCTGTGCCAGTTCCCCCTCTGTTTCAGCCTCCTCCCTTCAGACCAACTGTCAAACACAACTGCCACTTTACATAAACACTGTAGTGAGGGGGCGGAGTTACAAATGCCCCCCAAAATAAAGAGACCAGACAAGGAATAAGACATTTCAAGTCCCAATGGGGAACTAACTTTAAACTTGTCTTCAAATATTTAAAGCCTGTTTTTAGTTTGGTTCCCCCTTATCCTCAGTTGGTACCCATACTGCACCATACTGTAACATACTGCACCATTATGTAACATACTGCACCATACTGTAACATACTGCACCATACTGTAACATACTGCACCATACTGCACCATACTGTAACATACTGCACCATACCCAACATACTACACCATACTGTAACATACTGTAACATACTGCACCATACTGTAACATACTGCACCATACTGCACCATACTGTAACATACTGTAATATACTGCACCATACTGCACCATACTGCACCATACTGTAACATACTGTAATATACTGCACCATACTGCACCATACTGCACCATACTGCACCATACCCAACATACTGCACCATACTGTAACATACTGCACCATACTGTAACATACCCAACATACTGCACCATACTGTAACATACTGTAACATACTGCACCATACTGTAACATACTGCACCATACTGCACCATACTGTAACATACTGCACCATACTGCACCATACTGTAACATACTGCACCATACTGTAACATACTGCACCATACTGTAACATACTGCACCATACTGCACCATACTGTAACATACTGTAACATACTGAACCATACTGTAACATACTGCACCATGCTGCAGCATACTGTAATATACTGTAACATACTGTAATATACTGCACCATACTGTAACATACTGCACCATGCTGCACCATACTGTAACATACTGCACCATACTGTAACATACTGCACCACACTGTAATATACTGTAACATGCTACACCATACTGTAACATACTGCACCATACTGTAATATACTGTAACATACTGCACCATACTGTAACATACTGCACCATACTGTAACATACTGCACCATACTGTAATATACTGTAACATACTGCACCATACTGCACCATACTGTAACATACTGTAACATACTGCACCATACTGTAACATACTGCACCATACTGTAACATACTGCACCATACTGTAACATACTGTAACATACTGTAACATACTGCATACTGTACTGTACATACTGCACCATACTGTAACATACTGCACCATACTGTAATATACTGTAACATACTGTAACATACTGCACCATACTGTAATATACTGTAACATACTGTAACATACTGCACCATACTGTAACATACTGCACCAAACTGTAACATACTGCACCATACTGTAATATACTGTAACATACTGTAATATACTGCACCATACTGCACCATACTGTAACATACTGCACCATACTGTAACATACTGCACCATACTGTAATATACTGTAACATACTGCACCATACTGTAACATACTGCACCATACTGTAACATACTGCACCATACTGTAATATACTGTAACATACTGCACCATACTGCACCATACTGCAACATACTGCACCATACTGTAATATACTGTAACATACTGCGCCATACTGTAACATACTGTAATATACTGTAACATACTGTAACATACTGCACCATACTGTAACATACTGTAACATACTGCACCATACTGTAATATACTGTAACATACTGTAACATACTGTAACATACCCTACCATACTGTAACATACTGTAACATACTGCACCATACTGTAATATACTGAACCATACCCAACATACTGCACCATACTGTAACATACTGCACCATACTGTAACATACTGTAACATACTGCACCATACTGTAACATACTGCACCATACCCAACATACTGCACCATACCCCACCATACTGCACCATACCCACCATACTGCACCATACTGTACCATACCCCACAATACTGCACCCTACCCAAACATACTGCACCATACCCCACCATACTGCACCATACTGTAACATACTGTAATATAATGCACCATACTGCACCATACTGTAACATACTGCACCATACTGCACCATACTGCACCATACTGTAATATACTGTAACATACTGCACCATACTGTAACATACTGCACCATACTGTAACATACTGCACCATACTGTAATATACTGTAACATACTGCACCATACTGCACCATACTGTAACATACTGCACCATACTGTAACATACTGCGCCATACTGTAACATACTGTAATATACTGTAACATACTGTAACATACTGCACCATACTGTAACATACTGCACCATACTGTAATATACTGTAACATACTGTAACATACCCTACCATACTGTAACATACTGTAACATACTGTAACATACTGCACCATACTGTAATATACTGAACCATACCCAACATACTGCACCATACTGAACCATACTGCACCATACTGTAACATACTGCACCATACTGTAACCTACTGCACCATACCCAACATACTGCACCATACCCCACCATACTGCAACATACCCACCATACTGCACCATACTGTACCATACCCCACAATACTGCACCCTACCCAAACATACTGCACCATACCCCACCATACTGTAACATACTGCACCATACCCAACATACTGCACCATACCCCACCATACTGCACCATACCCCACCATACTGCACCACACCCCACCATACTGCACCCTACTGTAACATACTGCACCATACCCCACCATACTGCACCCTACCCAAACATACTGCACCACACCCCACCATACTGCATCCTACTGTAACATACTGCACCATACCCCACCATACTGCATCACACCCCATCATACTGCACCATACTGTAACATACTGCACCATACCCCACCATACTGCACCATACTGTAACATACTGCACCATACCCCACCATACTGCACCATACTGTAACATACTGCACCATACCCAACATACTGCACCATACCCAAACATACTGCACCATACCCCACCATACTGCACCCTACCCAAACATACTGCACCATACCCCACCATACTGCACCATACTGTAACATACTGCACCATACCCAACATACTGCACCATACCCCACCATATTGCACCATACTGCACCATACCCCACCATACTGTAACATACTGCACCGTACCCCAACATACTGCACCATACCCCAACATGCCTCATCATACTGTAACATACTGCACCACACCCCACCATACTGCACCATACCTCATCATACCCCACCATACTGCACCATACCCTACCATACTGCACCATACCCCATCATACTGCACCATACCCCATCATACTGCACCATACCCCACCATACTGTAACATACTGCACCGTACCCCAACATACTGCACCATACCCCAACATGCCTCATCATACTGTAACATACTGCACCACACCCCACCATACTGCACCATACCTCATCATACCCCACCATACTGTAACATACCCCATCATACTGCACCATACCCCATCATACTGCACCATACCCCATCATACTGCACCATACCCCACCATACTGCACCATACCCCATCATACTGCACCATACCCCATCATACTGCACCATACCCCACCATACTGCACCATACCCAAACATACTGCACCATACCCCACCATACTGTAACATACTGCACCATACCCCAACATACTGCACCATACCCCACTAAACTGCACCAAACCCCAACATGTCTCATCATACTGCACCATACTGTAACATACTGCACCATACCCACCATACCCCATCATACTGCACCATACCCCACCATACTGCACCATACCCCACCATACTGTAACATACTGCACCATACCCCAACATACTGCACCATACCCTACCATACTGCACCAAACCCCAACATGTCTCATCATACCCCACCATACTGTAACATACCCCACCATACTGCAACATACTGCACCATACCCCACCATACACCAACATACTGCACCATACCCCATCATACTGCACCATACCCCACCATATTGCACCATACCCCAACATAATGCACCATACTGTACCATCCCCAACATACTGTGCCATACTGCACCATACCCCAACATACTGCACCATACTGTACCATAACCAACATACTGTACCATACTGCACCATATCCCAACATACTGCACCATACTGCACCACTCTGCTGTAGGAGCATTAGGTATCCTTGAGCAGAGGAGTAAAATTACAATCATGCCAGTCGGCCTGTTTTTGGTTTGGTTCCTTGTTGTCCTTTGATTGGCACCTGTACTGACAGGCCTGCCAATCACAACACTGGAAGGAGAGAGTCTCTCTCTCTCTGTCTCTGGAGTTGGTTGTGTGAGGGTACTGTGTGTGGTGAGAGGTTGCTGTCCTTTTTTGATCAGAGGAGTGAGAGGAGGAGTGAGAGGAGGGAGGGAGAGGAGGAGTGAGAGGAGGAGGGAGGGAGAGGAGGGAGGCAGAGGAGGGAAGGAGAGGAGGGTGTGAGAAGAGGGAGGGAGGAGTGAGGGGAGGAGGGAGGAAAAGGAGGGAGTGAGAGGAGGGAGTGAGAGGAGGGAGCCAGGGAGAGGAGGGAGGGAGAGGAGGAGGAAGGGAGGGAGAGGAGGAGTGAGAGGAGGGGTGAGAGGAGGGAGGGGAGGGAGGGGAGGGAGTGAGTGAGGGGAGGGAGGGGAGGGAGTGAGTGAGAGGAGGGAGGGAGGGAGTGGAGGAGTGAGAGGAGGGAGGGAGAGGAGTGAGGGGAGGAGGGAGGAAGAGGAGGAGTGAAAGGAGGGAGCGAGGGAGAGGAGGGAGGGAGGGAGCGAGGGGAGGGAGGGAGGGAAGGAGAGGAGGGTGTGAGAGGAGGAGGGAGGTGGAGGGGTCCGTACTACAGCAGGAGGTGGAGGGGGTCTGTACTACAGCAGGAGGTGGAGGGGGTCTGTGATACAGCAGGAGGTGGAGGGGGTCCGTACTACAGCAGGAGGTGGAGGGGGTCTGTACTACAGCAGGAGGTGGAGGGGGTCTGTGATACAGCAGGAGGTGGAGGGGGTCCGTGATACAGCAGGAGGTGGGGGGGGGTGGGGGGGTTCGTGCTACAGCAGGAGGTGGAGGGGGTCTGTACTACAACAGGAGGTGGAGGGGGTCTGTGATACAGCAGGAGGTGGAGGTGGGGGGTTCTACAGCAGGAGGTGGAGGGGGTCTGTGATACAGCAGGAGGTGGAGGGGGGTTCTACAGCAGGAGGTGGAGGGGGTCCGTACTACAGCAGGAGGTGGAGGGGGTCCGTTCTACAGCAGGAGGTGGAGGGGGTCCGTACTGCAGCAGGAGGTGGAGGGGGTCCGTGCTACAGCAGTAGGTGGGGGGGGTTCGTGCTACAGCAGGAGGTGGAGGGGTCTGTACTGCAGCAGGAGGTGGAGGGGTCCGTGATACAACAGGAGGTGGAGGGTGTCCGTGCTACAGCAGGAGGTGGAGGGGTCTGTACTACAGCAGGAGGTGGAGGGGGTCTGTGCTACAGCAGGAGGTGGGGGGTCTGTGCTACAGCAGGAGGTGGAGGGGGTCCGTACTACAGCAGGAGGTGGAGGGGGTCCGTTCTACAGCAGGAGGTGGAGGGGGTCTGTGATACAGCAGGAGGTGGGGGGGGTCTGTGCTACAACAGGAGGTAGAGGGGTCTGTGCTACAGCAGGATGTAGAGGGGGGGGGTCCGTGCTACTGCAGGAGGTGGAGGGGGTCCGTGCTACAGCAGGAGGTGGAGGGGGGAGGTCCGTGCTACAGCAGGAGGTGGAGGGGGTCCGTGCTACAGCAGGAGGTGGTCTGTGCTACAGCAGGAGGTGGAGGGGGTCCGTGCTACAGCAGGAGGTGGAGAGGGGGGGTGGGTCCGTGCTACAGCAGGAGGTGGAGGGGGTCCGTGATACAACAGGAGGTGGAGTGGGTCCGTGCTACACTACCGGGCTCGTTCAGAGAGCTGCCGAGGAGGAGGCAGAGACTGGACCGTCTAACCACGACTGACACTGACCCGCCTCCTTTCACCATTGCTGCCACTGCAGAGGAACACCAGGAGGGTGAGGAAATGATCCTATCACAGCCAGCTAAAAGGCTCTGTACACAGTGTCTGTGAAGATGGCTCAGGAAGACCATTCTGCATGGACTGAGGGCAACGAACGGTCTGGTAGGGGAGGTTGGGACCAGGTTCTTCTCTGAGCGGAGGTTGGCTCTCCCTGTATAAGACTCTCATAGAGAAGGGTATTGCTGATCTACAGTGGAGGATTATTCACAGGGTTATCGCTAACAGATACAGACCATGATCCATCTGTGAGGAGGGGGGGACTGTTCTGTGGGGAGGGGGTGTCTGTTCTGTGGGGAGGGGGTGTCTGTTCTGTGAGGAGGGGGGGTGACTGTTCTGTGGGGAGGGGGTGTCTGTTCTGTGAGGAGGGGGGTGACTGTTCTGTGGGGAGGGGGGGTGTCTGTTCTGTGGGGAGGGGGTGTCTGTTCTGTGGGGAGGGGAGGGGGTGTCTGTTCTGTGGGGAGGGGGTGTATGTTCTGTGGGGAGGGGGTGTCTGTTCTGTGGGGAGGGGGTGTCTGTTCTGTGGGGAGGGGGTGTCTGTTCTGTGGGGAGGGGGTGTCTGTTCTGTGGGGAGGGGGTGTCTGTTCTGTGGGGAGGGGGTGTCTGTTCTGTGGGGAGGGGGTGTCTGTTCTGTGGGGAGGGGGTGTCTGTTCTGTGGGGAGGGGGTGTCTGTTCTGTGGGGAGGGGGTGTCTGTTCTGTGGGGAGGGGGTGTCTGTTCTGTGGGGAGGGGGTGTCTGTTCTGTGGGGAGGGGGTGTCTGTTCTGTGGGGAGGGGGTGTCTGTTCCGTGGGGGAGGGGTTGTCTGTTCTGTGAGGAGGGTGTCTGTTCTGTGGGGAGGGGGTGACTGTTCTGTGGGGAGGGGGTGTCTGTTCTGTGAGGAGGAGGTGTCTGTTCTGTGAGGGAGGAGGTGTCTGTTCTGTGGGGAGGGGGTGTCTGTTCTGTGAGGAGGAGGTGTCTGTTCTGTGAGGAGGAGGTGTCTGTTCTGTGAGGAGGAGGTGTCTGTTCTGTGAGGAGGGGGGTGTCTGTTCTGTGGGGAGGGGGTGTCTGTTCTGTGGGGAGGGGGTGACTGTTCTGTGGGGAGGGGGTGTCTGTTCTGTGGGGAGGGGGTGTCTGTTCTGTGGGGAGGGGGTGTCTGTTCTGTGGGGAGGGGGGTGTCTGTTCTGTGGGGAGGGGGTGTCTGTTCTGTGGGGAGGGGGTGTCTGTTCTGTGGGGAGGGGGTGTCTGTTCTGTGGGGAGGGGGTGTCTGTTCTGTGGGGAGGGGGTGTCTGTTCTGTGGGGAGGGGGTGTCTGTTCTGTGGGGAGGGGGTGTCTGTTCTGTGGGGAGGGGGTGTCTGTTCTGTGGGGAGGGGGGTGTCTGTTCTGTGGGGAGGGGTGTCTGTTCTGTGGGGAGGGGGGTGTCTGTTCTGTGGGGAGGGGGTGTATATTCTGTGGGGAGGGGGTGTCTGTTCTGTGGGGAGAGGGGGACTGTTCTGTGGGGAGGGGGTGTCTGTTCTGTGGGGAGGGGGGTGACTGTTCTGTGGGGAGGGGAGGGGGTGTCTGTTCTGTGGGGAGGGGGTGTCTGTTCTGTGGGGAGGGGGTGTATATTCTGTGGGGAGGGGTGTCTGTTCTGTGGGGAGGGGGGACTGTTCTGTGGGGAGGGGGTGTCTGTTCTGTGGGGAGGGGGTGTCTGTTCTGTGGGGACGGGGTGTCTGTTCTGTGGGGAGGGGGTGTCTGTTCTGTGAGGAGGGGATGTCTGTTCTGTGAAGGGGTGTCTGTTCTGTGAGGAGCGGGTGTCTGTTCCGTGGGGAGGGGGTGTCTGTTCCGTGGGGGAGGGGTTGTCTGTTCCGTGGGGGAGGGGTTGTCTGTTCCGTGGTGGAGGGGGTATCTGTTCCGTGGGGAGGGGTTGTCTGTTCCGTGGTGGAGGGGGTGTCTGTTCCCTGGGGGAGGGGGTGTCTGTTCCGTGGGGGAGGGGGTGTCTGTTCCGTGGGGGAGGGGGTGTCTGTTCCGTGGGGGAGGGGGTGTCTGTTCTGTGGGGAGGGGGTGTCTGTTCCGTGGTGGAGGGGGTGTCTGTTCTGTGGGGGGAGGGGGTGACTGTTCTGTGGGGAGGGGGGTGTCTGTTCTGTGGGGAGGGGGTGTCTGTTCTGTGAGGAGGGGGTGACTGTTCTGTGGGGAGGGGGTGTCTGTTCTGTGAGGAGGGGGGTGACTGTTCTGTGGGGAGGGGGGGGTGTCTGTTCTGTGAGGAGGGGGTGTCTGTTCTGTGAGGAGGGGGTGACTGTTCTGTGGGGAGGGGGTGACTGTTCTGTGGGGGGGGGGGGGTCTGTTCTGTGGGGAGGGGGTGACTGTTCTGTGGGGAGGGGGGTGTCTGTTCTGTGAGGAGGGGGTGTCTGTTCTGTGAGGAGGGGGGGTGACTGTTCTGTGGGGAGGGGGTGACTGTTCTTTGGGGAGGGGGTGTCTGTTCTGTGGGGAGGGGGTGTCTGTTCTGTGGGGAGGGGGTGTCTGTTCTGTGGGGAGTGGGGGTGTCTGTTCTGTGGGGAGGGGGTGTCTGTTCTGTGAGGAGGGGGTGTCTGTTCTGTGGGGAGGGGGTGTCTGTTCTGTGGGGAGGGGGAGGGGGTGTCTGTTCTGTGGGGAGGGGGTGTCTGTTCTGTGGGGGAGGGGGTGTCTGTTCTGTGGGGAGGGGGTGTCTGTTCTGTGGGGAGGGGGTGTCTGTTCTGTGGGGAGGGGGTGTCTGTTCTGTGGGGAGGGGGTGTCTGTTCTGTGGGGAGGGGTGTCTGTTCTGTGGGGAGGGGGTGTCTGTTCTGTGGGGAGGGGGTGTCTGTTCTGTGGGGAGGGGGTGTCTGTTCTGTGGGGAGGGGGTGTCTGTTCTGTGGGGAGGGGGGAGGGTGTCTGTTCTGTGGGGAGGGGGTGTCTGTTCTGTGGGGAGGGGGTGTCTGTTCTGTGGGGAGGGGGTGTCTGTTCCGTGGGGGAGGGGTTGTCTGTTCTGTGAGGAGGGGGTGTCTGTTCTCTGGGGAGGGGGTGACTGTTCTGTGGGGAGGGGGTGTCTGTTCTGTGAGGAGGGGTGTCTGTTCTGTGAGGAGGAGGTGTCTGTTCTGTGGGGAGGGGGTGTCTGTTCTGTGGGGAGGGGGTGTCTGTTCTGTGAGGAGGAGGTGTCTGTTCTGTGGGGAGGGGGTGTCTGTTCTGTGGGGAGGGGGTGTCTGTTCTGTGGGGAGGGGGTGTCTGTTCTGTGGGGAGGGGGTGTCTGTTCTGTGGGGAGGGGGTGTCTGTTCTGTGGGGAGGGGGGTGTCTGTTCTGTGGGGAGGGGGTGTCTGTTCTGTGGGGAGGGGGTGGTCTGTTCTGTGGGGAGGGGGTGTCTGTTCTGTGGGGAGGGGGTGTCTGTTCTGTGGGGAGGGGGTGGGGGGGGGGTGTCTGTTCTGTGGGGAGGGGGTGTCTGTTCTGTGGGGAGGGGGTGTCTGTTCTGTGGGGAGGGGGGTGTCTGTTCTGTGGGGAGGGGGTGTCTGTTCTGTGGGGAGGGGGTGTCTGTTCTGTGGGGAGGGGGTGTCTGTTCTGTGAGGAGGGGGTGACTGTTCTGTGGGGAGGGGGTGTCTGTTCTGTGAGGAGGAGGTGTCTGTTCTGTGAGGAGGAGGTGTCTGTTCTGTGGGGAGGGGGTGTCTGTTCTGTGAGGAGGAGGTGTCTGTTCTGTGGGGAGTGGGGTGTCTGTTCTGTGGGGAGGGGGTGACTGTTCTGTGGGGAGGGGGTGTCTGTTCTGTGGGGAGGGGGTGTCTGTTCTGTGGGGAGGGGGGGAGGAGGAGGTGTCTGTTCTGTGGGGAGGGGGTGTCTGTTCTGTGGGGAGGGGGTGTCTGTTCTGTGGGGAGGGGGTGTCTGTTCTGTGGGGAGGGGGGTGTCTGTTCTGTGGGGAGGGGGTGTCTGTTCTGTGGGGAGGGGGTGTCTGTTCTGTGGGGAGGGGGTGTCTGTTCTGTGGGGAGGGGGTTATGTTCTGTGGGGAGGGGTGTCTGTTCTGTGGGGAGGGGGGTGTCTGTTCTGTGAGGAGGGGGTGACTGTTCTGTGGGGAGGGGAGGGGGTGTCTGTTCTGTGGGGAGGGGGTGTCTGTTCTGTGGGGAGGGGGTGTCTGTTCTGTGGGGAGGGGTGTCTGTTCTGTGGGGAGGGGGAGGGGGTGTCTGTTCTGTGGGGAGGGGGGTGTATGTTCTGTGTGGAGGGGTGTCTGTTCTGTGGGGAGGGGGTGTCTGTTCTGTGGGGAGGGGGGTGTCTGTTCTGTGAGGAGGGGGGTGTCTGTTCTGTGAGGAGGGGGTGACTGTTCTGTGGGGAGGGGGTGACTGTTCTGTGGGGAGGGGGTGTCTGTTCTGTGGGGAGGGGTGTCTGTTCTGTGGGGAGGGGGTGTCTGTTCTGTGGGGAGGGGGTGTCTGTTCTGTGGGGAGGGGGTGTCTGTTCTGTGAGGAGGGGGTGTCTGTTCTGTGGGGAGGGGGTGTCTGTTCTGTGGGGAGGGGAGGGGGTGTCTGTTCTGTGGGGAGGGGGGGGGTGTCTGTTCTGTGGGGAGGGGGTGTCTGTTCTGTGGGGAGGGGGTGTCTGTTCTGTTGGGAGGGGGTGTCTGTTCTGTGGGGAGGGGGTGTATGTTCTGTGGGGAGGGGGTGTCTGTTCTGTGGGGAGGGGGTTGTCTGTTCTGTGGGGAGGGGGTGTCTGTTCTGTGGGGAGGGGGTGTCTGTTCTGTGGGGAGGGGGTGTCTGTTCTGTGGGGAGGGGGTGTCTGTTCTGTGGGGAGGGGGTGTCTGTTCTGTGGGGAGGGGGTGTCTGTTCTGTGGGGAGGGGGTGTATGTTCTGTGGGGAGGGGGTGTCTGTTCTGTGGGGAGGGGGTGTCTGTTCTGTGGGGAGGGGGTGTCTGTTCCGTGGGGAGGGGTTGTCTGTTCTGTGAGGAGGGGGTGTCTGTTCTGTGGGGAGGGGGTGTCTGTTCTGTGGGGAGGGGTGTCTGTTCTGTGAGGAGGAGGTGTCTGTTCTGTGAGGAGGAGGTGTCTGTTCCGTGGGGGAGGGGGTGTCTGTTCCGTGGGGGAGGGGTGTCTGTTCTGTGGGGGGTGTTGGGGCAGACCAGAATGGCAGTGTGGAAGACCAGGAAACATGAGATGCAGGGGAGGGGCTACGGAGCTCAGAGCTGTGCTGCTGGGCCTGGTTCCGCCTCGGCTGATACTGAACCATCCATATGGGGGAGGCTGGGGAACCATCTGGGGGACTTTGTAGTGATGTGGGGCG
>NW_025747621.1:0-7500 GCF_021184085.1 Oncorhynchus gorbuscha
TACATTTACATTTACATTTAAGTCATTTAGCAGACGCTCTTATCCAGAGCGACTTACAAATTGGTGCATTCACCTTATGACATCCAGTGGAACAGCCACTTACAATGGTGCATCTAAATATTTTAAGAGGGTGAGAAAGGATTACTTTATCCTATCCTAGGTATTCCTTAAAGGAGTGGGGTTTCAGTGTCTCCGGAGGACAGGGCGGTCAAACTCTGTCTGGCGTAAATGAAAGTTTGTTCACCCATTAGGGAGCCAGAGCAGCGAACAGTTTTGACTGAGCTGAGCGGGAACTGCTGCACTTCTCTTCAGTGGTAGGCGAGCAGGCAGAGGTGGATGAACGCAGTGCCCTTATTTAGGTATGAACTGATCAGAGCCTGGAAGTGCTGCAGGTGCCCGTTCCCCTCACAGCTCCGTGGGCAAGCACCATGGTCTTGTATGGCGGATACGGCTTCAGCTGGAAAGCCAGTGGAGTGCGGAGGAGCGGGGTGGCGGGAGAGAACTGGGAAGGTTGAACACCAGACGGGCTGCGGCGTTCTGGATGAGTTGAAGGGGTTTAATGGCACAGGTAGGGAGCCCAGCCAACAGCGGGTTGCAGTAATCCAGACGGGAGATGACAAGTGCCTGGATTAGGACCTCGCTTCCTGTGTGCGGGGAGGAGGGTCGTATCTTCATGGATGTTGTAGAGCATGAACCTACAGAACGGGCCACCGCCTTGATGTTAGTTGAGAAATCCACAGGTTCTTGTCAGGATCACGCCAAGGTTCTTGGCGCTCTGGGAGGAGGACACAATGGAGTTGTCAACCGTGATGGCGAGAACCATGGAACGGGCAGTCCTTCCTCGGGAGGAAGAGCAGCTCCGTCTTGCCGAGGTTCAGCTTGAGGTGGTGATCCCTCATCCACACTGATATGTCTGCCAGACATGAGATGCGATTCGGCCACCTGGTCATCAGAAGGGGGAAAGGAGAAGATTAATTGTGTGTCGTCTGCATAGCAATGATAAGAGAGACCATGTGAGGTTATGACAGAGCCAAGTGACTTGGTGTATAGCGAGAATAGAGTAGGCCAAGAACAGAGCCCTCTGGGACACCAGTGGTGAGAGCGCTATGGTGAGGAGACAAGACTCGCCATCGCCACCTGGTAGGAGCGAATTCTGTCAGGTAGGACGCAACTAAGCGTGGGCCGCCCGGAGATGCCCAACTCGGAGAGGGTGGAGAGGAGGATCTGATGGTTCACAGTATCGAAGGCAGCCGATAGATCTAGAAGGATGAGAGCAGAGGAGAGAGAGTTAGCTTTAGCAGTGCGGAGCGCCTCCGTGATACAGAGGGAGCAGTCTCAGTTGAATGACTAGTCTTGAAACCTGACTGATTTGGATCAAGAAGGTCATTCAGAGAGAGATAGCGGGAGAGCTGGCCAAGGACGGCACGTTCAAAGAGTTTTGGAGAGAAAAGAAAGAAGGGATACTGGTCTGTAATTGTTGACATCGGAGGGATCGAGTGTAGGTTTTTTCAGAAGGGGTGCAACCTCGCTCTCTTTGAAGACGGAAGGGACGTAGCCAACGGTCAGGGATGAGTTGATGAGCGAGGTGAGGTAAGGGAGAAGGTCTCCGGAAATGGTCTGGAGAAGAGAGGAGGGGATAGGGTCAAGCGGGCAGGTTGTTGGGCGGCCGGCCGTCACAAGACGCGAGATTTCATCTGGAGAGAGAGGGGAGAAAGAGGTCAGAGCACAGGGTAGGGCAGTGTGAGCAGAACTAGCGGTGTCGCGTTTTGACTTAGCAAACGAGGATCGGATGTCGCCGACCTTCTTTTCAAAATGGTTGACGAAGTCATCTGCAGAGAGGGAGGAGGGGGAGGGGGAGGAGGATTCAGAGGGAGGAGAAGGTGGCAAAGAGCTTCCTAGGGTTAGAGGCAGATGCTTGGAATTTAGCATGGTAGAAAGTGGCTTTTAGCAGCAGAGACAGAGGAGGAAAATGTAGAGAGGGAGGGAGTGAAAGGATGCCAGGTCCGCAGGGGAGGCGTAGTTTTCCTCCATTTCCGCCTCGGCTGCCCGGAGCCCTGTTCTGTGAGCTCGCAATGAGTCATCAAGCCACGGAGCGGGAGGGGAGGACCGAGCCGGCCTGGAGGATAGGGGACATAGAGAGTCAAAGGATGCAGAAAGGGAGGAGAGGAGGGTTGAGGAGGCAGAATCAGGAGATAGGTTGGAGAAAGGTTTGAGCAGAGGGAAGAGATGATAGGATGGAAGAGGAGAGAGTAGCAGGGGAGAGAGAGCGAAGGTTGGGACGGCGCGATACCATCCGAGTAGGGGCAGTGTGGGAAGTGTTGGATGAGAGCGAGAGGGAAAAGGATACAAGGTAGTGGTCGGAGACTTGGAGGGGAGTTGCAATGAGGTTAGTGGAAGAACAGCATCTAGTAAAGATGAGGTCGAGCGTATTGCCTGCCTTGTGAGTGGGGGGAAGGTGAGAGGGTGAGGTCAAAAGAGGAGAGGAGGTGGAAAGAAGGAGGCAGAGAGGAATGAGTCAAGGTAGACGTGGGGAGGTTAAAGTCGCCCAGAACTGTGAGAGGTGAGCCGTCCTCAGGAAAGGAGCTTATCAATGCATCAAGCTCATTGATGAACTCTCGAGGGGACCTGGAGGGCGATAAATGATAAGGATGTTAAGCTTGAAAGGGCTGGTAACTGTGACAGCATGAAATTCAAAGGAGCGATAGACAGATGGGTAAGGGAGAAAGAGAGAATGACCACTTGGGAGAGATAAGGATCCCGATGCCACCACCCGCTGACCAGAAGCTCTCGGGGTGTGCGCGAGAACACGTGGGCGGACGAAGAGAGAGCAGTAGGAGTAGCAGTGTTATCTGTGGTGATCCATGTTTCTGTCAGTGCCAAGAAGTCGAGGACTGGAGGAGGCATAGGCTGAGATGAACTCTGCCTTGTTGGCCGCAGATCGGCAGTTCAGAGGCTACCGGAGACCTGGAACTCCACGTGGGTCGTGCGCGCTGGGACCACCAGATTAGGGTGGCAGCGGCCACGCGGTGTGGAGCGTTTGTATGGTCTGTGCAGAGAGGAGAGAACAGGGATAGACAGACACATAGTTGACAGGCTACAGAAGAGGCTACGCTAATGCAAGGAGATTGGAATGACAAGTGGACTACACGTCTCGAATGTTCAGAAAGTTAAGCTTACGTAGCAAGAATCTTATTGACTAAAATGATTAAAATGATACAGTACTGCTGAAGTAGGCTAGCTGGCAGTGGCTGCGTTGTTGACTTTGTAGGCTAGCTGGCAGTGGCTGCGTTGTTGACACTACACTAATCAAGTCGTTCCGTTGAGTGTAATAGTTTCTACAGTGCTGCTATTCGGGGGCTAGCTGGCTAGCTAGCAGTGTTGATTACGTTACGTTGCGTTAAAGAACGACAATAGCTGGCTAGCTAACCTAGAAAATCGCTCTAGACTACACAATTATCTTTGATACACAGACGGCTATGTAGCTAGCTATGTAGCTAGCTACGATCAAATCAAACCGTTGTGCTGTAAAGAAATGAAATGAAAAAATGTGATACTACCTGTGGAGCGAGCGGAATCGACCCGGGTTGTTGAGTGCGGAAGTTCTATTCAGTAGACGTTGGCTAGCTGTTGGCTAGCTAGCAGAGTCTCCTACGTTAAGGACACGACAAATAGCTGGCTAGCTAACCTCGGTAAATTAAGATAATCACTCTAAGACTACACGCTCTAAACTACACAATTATCTTGGATACAAAGACAGCAAAGACAACTATGTAGCTAGCTAACACTACACTAATCTGCCAGTTGAGTGTATAGTTTCTACAGTGCTGCTATTCGGTAGACGGTGGACGTTGCTAGCTGGCTTTAGCTGCTGGGCAGATAGCAGTGGGACTACGTTAGACGAAAATACGAAGTTGCAATAGAAGTGCTGACTGTTTCTTTGTTGTCCTCTTTCTTTTCCTTTTTCTTCTGTCCTTTGTCCTTGTTTTGTCTTCCTTTCTTCTGTTAACTAGATATTTTTGTTGTTATCCAGGCCAGTGATCATTCTGACCTGTTCTGTCCAGGCCAGTGATCAGTCTGACCTGTTCTGTCCAGGCCAGTGTACAAATCTGTTTGGTTCTGTCCAGGCCAGTGATCAGTCTGTCCTGTTCTGTCCAGGCCAGTGATCAGTCTGTCCTGTTATGTCCAGGCCAGTGATCAGTCTGTCCTGTTCTGTCCAGGCCAGTGTTCTGTCTGACCTGTTCTGTCCAGGCCAGTGTTCAGTCTGTTCTGTTCTGTCCAGGCCAGTGGTCAGTCTGCCCTGTTCTGTCCAGGCCAGTGTTCAGTCTGCCCTGTTCTGTCCAGGCCAGTGTTCAGTCTGCCTGGTTGTGTCCAGGCCAGTGTTCAGCCTGTCCTGTTCTGTCCAGGCCAGTGTTCAGTCTGCCCTGTTCTGTCCAGGCCAGTGTTCAGTCTGTCCTGTTCTATCCAGGCCAGTGTTCAGTATCAGTCTGCCCTGTTCTCTCCAGGCCAGTAATCAGTCTGCCCTGTTCTGTCCAGGCCAGTGATCAGTCTGTCCTGTTCTATCCAGGCCAGTGTTCAGTATCAATCTGCCCTATTCTCTCCAGGCCAGTGATCAGTCTGACCTGTTCTGTCCAGGCCAGTGATCAGTCTGCCCTGTTCTCTCCAGGCCAGTAATCAGTCTGCCCTGTTCTGTCCAGGCCAGTGATCAGTCTGTCCTGTTCTATCCAGGCCAGTGTTCAGTATCAGTCTGCCCTGTTCTCTCCAGGCCAGTGATCAGTCTGACCTGTTCTGTCCAGGCCAGTGATCAGTCTGCCCTGTTCTCTCCAGGCCAGTAATCAGTCTGCCCTGTTCTGTCCAGGCCAGTGATCAGTCTGTCCTGTTCTATCCAGGCCAGTGTTCAGTATCAGTCTGCCCTGTTCTCTCCAGGACAGTGATCAGTCTGACCTGTTCTGTCCAGGCCAGTGTTCTGTCTGTCCTGTTCTGTCCAGGCCAGTGATCAGTCTGCCCTGTTCTGTCCAGGCCAGTGTTCAGTCTGCCCTGTTCTGTCCAGGCCAGTGTTGATCAGTCTGACCTGTTCTCTCCAGGACAGTGATCAGTCTGCCCTGTTCTGTCCAGGCCAGTGATCTGTCTGTCCTGTTCTGTCCAGGCCAGTGTTCAGTCTGTCCTGTTCTATCCAGGCCAGTGTTGATCAGTCTGCCCTGTTCTGTCCAGGCCAGTAATCAGTCTGCCCTGTTCTGTCCAGGCCCCTGTTCTATCCAGGCCAGTGTTAAGTATCAGTCTGCCCTGTTCTGTCCAGGCCAGTGATCAGTCTGCCCTGTTCTGTCCAGGCCAGTGATCAGTCTGCCCTGTTCTGTCCAGGCCAGTGATCAGTCTGACCTGTTCTATCCAGGCCAGTGTTCAGTCTGTCCTGTTCTATCCAGGCCAGTGTTCAGTATCAGTCTGCCCTGTTCTCTCCAGGCCAGTGATCAGTCTGCCCTGTTCTGTCCAGGCCAGTGTTCTGTCTGTCCTGTTCTATCCAGGCCAGTGTTGATCAGTCTGCCCTGTTCTCTCCAGGCCAGTGTTCAGTCTGCCCTGTTCTGTCCAGGCCAGTGTTCAGTCTGCCCTGTTCTGTCCAGGCCAGTGATCAGTCTGACCTGTTCTGTCCAGGCCAGTGTTCAGTCTGCCCTGTTCTGTCCAGGCCAGTGTTCTCAGTCTGTCCTGTTCTCTCCAGGCCAGTGATCAGTCTGCCCTGTTCTGTCCAGGCCAGTGATCAGTCTGCCCTGTTCTGTCCAGGCCAGTGATCTGTCTGTCCTGTTCTGTCCAGGCCAGTGTTCAGTATCAGTCTGCCCTGTTCTGTCCAGGCCAGTAATCAGTCTGTCCTGTTCTATCCAGGCCAGTGATCAGTCTGCCCTGTTCTGTCCAGGCCAGTGATCAGTCTGCCCTGTTCTGTCCAGGCCAGTGATCAGTCTGCCCTGTTCTGTCCAGGCCAGTGATCAGTCTGCCCTGTTCTGTCCAGGCCAGTGATCAGTCTGTCCTGTTTCTGTCCAGGCCAGTTCTATCTGAGTCTGTCACTGATCAGATGGATCATCCAGTGGAGCAGTAACTGGCTGTGATTAACTTTGATTAACAGGAAGTCAGATGACACCACATCCTGCCCTGTTCTGCTCCAGCTGTGACATCAGTCTGTCCTGTTGGGCTGGTCCAGGCCAGTGATCAGTCGTGACCTGTGTCTATCAGTGTGTGTGTGTGTTGTGTTGTCCAGGCCAGTGTGATGTGTGTGCCCTGTTCTGTCCAGGCCAGTGATCAGTCTGCCCTGTTCTGTCCAGGCCAGTGATCAGTCTGCCCTGTGTGTTCTGTCCAGGCCAGTGATCAGTCTGTCCTGTTTCATCGTGAGTCAGTTCTATATACTGCCTGATGTCTTGTGTCACAGTGGATTAGATGGATCAGACAGCAGTGGAGCATGTAACTGAGCTGTTTGACATCTTAATTGAACAGTACAAAGCAGTATGTGAAGGTCTGTCTGTCCTGTCTGTCTGTGTCTGTCTGTCTGTCTGTCTGTCTGTCTGTCTGTCTGTCTGTCTGTCTGTCTGTCTGTCTGTTGGTGCTGGGCTGGTTGTCTGTCTGTCTGTGTGTGTGTGTGTGTGTGTGTGTGTGTGTGTGTGTGTGTGTGTGTGTGTGTGTGTGTGTGTGTGTGTGTGTGTGTGTGTGTGTGTGTGTGTGTGTGTGTGTGTGTGTGTGTGTGTGTGTGTGTGTGAGCATGTGTGAGCTTGTGAGTGTGTGTGTGTGCGTGTGTGTCCAGCAGCCCAGCCATGTTGTCATTCCAGCACGTTGCCAACAGTTAATTGTCCTGGGTCTGCCTGTGAACATAAATCTGCAGTTTGTGTCCTTTCAGAGAGTTGAGCGTGTGCTTCTCCAATGCTTCTTCTTCTTCTGTCTAGAGAGGAAGAGCGGATGGCCTAGTGTGTGGCCTTCTGTTCTTCTGAAAGGTTAAGGTCGTCTGTCTGTCTGTCTGTCTGTCTGTCTGTGTCTGTCTGTCTGCCTGCCTGCCTGCATTTAGGATCCTCATCGCTAAGGGAGTCATTTCTCAAAAAATGTACTTCACGAAGAAACCAGGAACACTTAACCCTTTAAATGTGACAGAATCAGAGGAAAGAATTCCATCAAAACAATGAAAAGGGGAATTAAACATGTGTCTGATTGAACAGCGTTTCAATCCAACACCAATATCCATCTACCCTTATCTTTCATCAGCGTCCTGCAACATTTGACATTTTGTCAAACACAATCTCAAGCCGAGACAATAACAACACCAGTTAATAATAAAGTTTTTATTTTAGTCTGTCTGTCTGTTTGTCTGTCTGTTTCCTGTCATGTCTGTTATCTGTCTAGTTGTAAAACAACTGTGTGGTCATGTAGAGATTGAACACAGAACGGTAGAGTTCTGTCTCAAACTGTCTGTCTGTCTGTCTGATCTGTTCCTGTCTGTCTGTCACATGGTGTCATACTGTAGAGCAGAGACAGAGA
>NW_025747621.1:12500-50498 GCF_021184085.1 Oncorhynchus gorbuscha
TGCCTGCCTGCCTGCCTGCCTGCCTGCCTGCCTGCCTGCCTGCCTGCCTGCCTGCCTGCCTGCCTGCCTGCCTGCGTGTGTGTGTGTGTGTGTGTGTGTGTGTGTGTGTGTGTGTGTGTGTGTGTGTGTGTGTGTGTGTGTGTGTGTGTGTGTGTGTGTGTGTGTGTGTGTGTGTGTGTGTGTGTGTGTGTGTGTGTGTGTGTGTGTGTGTGTGTGTGTGTGTGTGTGTGTGTGATATAAAAACAAATGTCAGCATCAGTTGGCGTTGCCATGGGGAGTTTCCTTTCTTGGTTGTGAAAACACCCGACAATCACATCATCGTCGTCGTTGTGTCCGTTTCTCCCGGGGCTGTGGCCGGGGTTTGGCCTGATGTCCCTGCCTCTCGTCAAACACTCCGGGTTTGGCCTGATGTCCCTGCCTCTCGTCAAACACTCCAGACACGCTTTGAATTCAATTCTCTGCGTCTGTGATCAAGGCTAAAGGAGGAACATGAAAAGAACCAACCGGGAGTGAACGCATTGGAGCCAATGAGGAATGAAAAGAACCAACCGGGAGTGGAACGCATTGGAGCCAATGAGGAATGAAAAGAACCAACTTCGGGAGTGAACGCATTGGAGCCAATGAGGAATGAAAAGAACCAACTTCGGGAGTGAACGCATTGGAGCCAATGAGGAATGGAATCCTGCCATGATGTCAGACAATTCAGGCATCCCAAATGGAACATTACTCCCTACGTTGCACTCCTGTTGAGCAGAGGCCCTATGGCAAAAGCAACGCAATAAAATAGGGCATAGGCTGCCATTCAGGACACAGACAGACAACATTCTCTGTAACCTGCAAGCAGTCCTTTCCATCTACTGTTCTGTACTGCTTAACGCTGTCGGACAACTCTACAGTACCTTGACAAGAGGTCTCAATCTTTATGGAATAGAACGTAGGTCACATGATCTGGAACTGCAGAGTTCCTGGTTCAAGTTCTCTTCCATTCCTTGTATGATGGAAGGATGGTTGGGTGGATGGATGAAGGAGGGAAGGATGGTTGGTTGGATGGATGAAGGAAGGATGGTTGGGTGGATGGATGAAGGAAGGATGGTTGGGTGGATGGATGAAGGATGTTTGACTGGATGGATGGATATAGGAAGGATGGTTGACTGGATGGATGGATGGATATAGGAAGGATGGTTGGGTGGATGGATGAAGGAAGGATGGTTGACTGGATGGATGGATGGATGGATATAGGAAGGATGGTTGGGTGGATGGATGAAGGAAGGATGGTTGACTGGATGGATGGATATAGGAAGGATGGTTGGGTGGATGGATGAAGGATGTTTGACTGGATGGATGGATATAGGAAGGATGGTTGGGTGGATGGATGAAGGAAGGATGGTTGGGTGGATGGATGATGGAAAGATGGTTGGGTGGATGGATGAAGCAAGGATGGTTGGGTGGAGTGATGAAGGAAGGATGGTTGGGTGGATGGATGGATGGATGGATGGATGGATGAAGGAAGGATGGTTGGGTGGGTGGGTGGATGGATAAAAGAAGGATGGTTGGGTGGATGGATGAAGGAGAGAAGGATGGTTGGTTGGATGGATGAAGGAAGGATGGTTGGGTGGATGGATGATGGAAAGATGGTTGGGTGGATGGATGAAGGAAGGATGGTTGGGTGGATGGATGGATGGATGAAGGAAGGATGGTTGGGTGGGTGGATGGATGAAGGAAGGATGGTTGGGTGGGTGGGTGGGTGGATGGATAAAAGAAGGATGGTTGGGTGGATGGATGAAGGAGAGAAGGATGGTTGGTTGGATGGATGAAGGAAGGATGGTTGGGTGGATGGATGATGGAAAGATGGTTGGGTGGATGGATGAAGGAAGGATGGTTGGGTGGATGGATGAAGGAAGGATGGTTGAGTGGATGGATATAGGAAGGATGGTTGGGTGGATGGATGGATGGATGGATGAAGGAAGGATGGTTGGGTGGGTGGGTGGGTGGATGGATATAGGAAGGATGGTTGAGTGGATGGATGAAGGAAGGATGGTTGACTGGATGGATGGATGAAGGAAGGATGGTTGGATAGGTGGATGAAGGAAGGATGGTTGGGTGGGTGGATATAGGAAGGATGGTTGGGTGGGTGGATGGATGATGGAAGGATGGTTGAGTGGATGGATGAAGGAAGGATGTTTGGGTGGATGGATGAAGGAAGGATGGTTGGGTGGATGGATATAGGAAGGATGGTTGGGTGGATGGATGATGGAAGGATGGTTGGGTGGATGGATGAAGGAAGGGTGGTTGGGTGGATGGATGAAGGATGTTTGACTGGATGGATGGATAACTGAAGGATGGTTGGGTGGATGGATGGATGAAGGAAGGATGGTTGGGTGGATGGATATAGGAAGGATGGTTGGGTGGATGGATATAGGAAGGATGGTTGGGTGGATGGATATAGGAAGGATGTGAGTTGTGTGATTCTTCACGAATGGAAGACACCAAACGAAACAACAGAAGTGTACCTATGATAAAAAATTACAGACCTCTACATGCTTTGTAAGTAGGAAAACCTGCAAAATCGGCAGTGTATCAAATACTTGTTCTCCCCACTGTATATTTCAAGAGAAGGCAGGGTGTTGTAGTAAAAACGCATCCGTGGAGAGTTACGCAAATAAAAACCTACAGATTTACTATTAGACATGAAACCCTATTCCCAGAAAAAAACAAATCTCCTGGCCTTACCTTAAATGACCACTTCATTTAAAAGAGGGAGATGGAGAAAGCGTGTGACCCTTATATAACAGTACGATCATGCTAAATAGAGTTGTTTGTAAACACAACAGATATTGATATACCAGTAATCTGAAACATCTGGGTTTCCCTGACGACAAAGACGTAAACAGACAGAAATACAACTGTAGAACCAGTCAGCACACACACACACACATAGACAGACATACACACACACAGACAGACATACACACAGACAGAGAGACATACACACACACAGAGAGAGACGTAAACAGACAGAAAAACACTCCAACTGTAGAACCAGTCAGCACACACACACACACACACACACACACACACACACACACACACACACACACACACACACACACACACACACACACACACACACACACACACACACACACACACACACACACACACAGACAGAAACAAACACACACACACAGACAGAAACACACACACACAGACAGAAACACACACACACACAGACAGAAACACACACACACAGACAGAAACACACACACACACAGACAGAAACACACACACACACACAGACAGAAACACACACACACACACAGACAGAAACACACACACACATACATATACATACACACACACAGACACACACACAAGCAGGTAAGCAGGCACACACACACACACAGAAAGACAGAAACACACACACAGACACACACACAAGCAGGCACGCTCACACACAGACATAGACACACAGACGCATACACGCACGAAGACTACACGAATATACACTCCCTCACACACACACACCCCACTATACAACCACACAGTCATCTAGCCCTATCATGTTAATCAAATCAAATTTATTTATATAGCCCTTCGTACATCAGCTGATATCTCAAAGTGCTGTACAGAAACCCAGCCTAAAACCCCAAACAGCAAACAATGCAGGTGTAAAAGCACGGTGGCTAGGAAAAACTCCTAGAAAGGCCAAAACCTAGGAAGAAACCTAGAGAGGAACCGGGCTATGTGGGGTGGCCAGTCCTCTTCTGGCTGTGCCGGGTAGAGATTATAACAGAACATGACCAAGATGTTCAAATGTTCATAAATGACCAGCATGGTCAAATAATAATAAGACAGAACAGTTGAAACTGGAGCAGCAGCACAGTCAGGTGGACTGGGGACAGCAAGGAGCCATCATGTCAGGTAGTCCTGGGGCACGGTCCTAGGGCTCAGGTCCTCGAGAGAGAGAAAGAAAGAGAGAATTAGAGAGAGCATATGTGGGGTGGCCAGTCCTCTTCTGGCTGTGCCGGGTGGAGATTATAACAGAACGTGGCCAAGATGTTCAAATGTTCATAAATGACCAGCATGGTTGAATAATAGTAAGGCAGAACAGTTGAAACTGGAGCAGGATCATGGCCAGGTGGACTGGGGACAGCAAGGAGTCATCATGTCAGGTAGTCCTGGGACATGGTCCTAGGGCCCAGGCCAGTTGAAACTGGAGCATCAGCATGGCCAGGTGGACTGGGGACAGCAAGGAGTCATCATGTCAGGTAGTCCTGGGGCATGGTCCTAGGGCTCAGGTCCTCCGAGAGAGAGAAAGAAAGAGAGAAGGAGAGAATTAGAGAACGCACACTTAGATTCACACAGGACACCTGAATAGGACAGGAGAAGTACTCCAGATAAACAAACTGACCCTAGCCCCCCGACACATAAACTACTGCAGCATAAATACTGGAGGCTGAGACAGGAGGGGTCAGGAGACACTGTGGCCCCATCCGAAGACACCCCCGGACAGGGCCAAACAGGAAGGATATAACCCCACCCACTTTGCCAAAGCACAGCCCCCACACCACTAGAGGGAAATCTTCAACCACCAACTTACCATCCTGAGACAAGGCCGAGTATAGCCCACAAAGATCTCCGACACGGTACAACCCAAGGGGGGGGGGGGAACCATTGCATACATTGCATGAGAAAATGAATAGGTGACTGGATGTAAAGTATGGTAGAAGGGCCAAACCAACTAAAACCAACTAAACCCATGGTAGAGGGCCAAACCAACTAAAACCAACTAAACCCATGGTAGAGGGGCCAAACCAACTAAAACCAACTAAACCCATGGTAGAGGGCCAAACCAACTAAAACCAACTAAACCCATGGTAGAGGGGCCAAACCAACTAAAACCAACTAAACCCATGGTGGAGGGGCTAAACCAACTAAACCCATGGTAGAGGGGCCAAACCAACTAAACCCATGATAGAGGGGCCAAACCAACTAAACCCATGATAGAGGGCCAAACCAACTAAACCCATGGTAGAGGGGCCAAACCAACTAAACCCATGGTAGAGGGGCTAAACCAACTAAAACCTTGGTAGAGGGCCAAACCAACTAAACCCATGGTAGAGGGGCCAAACCAACTAAAACCATGGTAGAGGGGCCAAACCAACTAAAACCAACTAAACCCATGGTAGAGGCCAAACCAACTAAAACCAACTAAACCCATGGTAGAGGAGCCAAACCAACAAAACCAACTAAATCCATGGTAGAGGGGCCAAACCAACTAAAACCAACTAAACCCATGGTGGAGGGCTAAACCAACTAAACCCATGGTAGAGGGCCAAACCAACTAAACCCATGGTAGAGGGGCCAAACCAACTAAACCCATGGTAGAGGGGCCAAAACAACTAAACCCATGGTAGAGGAGCCAAACCAACTAAAACCAACTAAACCCATGGTAGAGGGGCCAAACCAACTAAAACCAACTAAACCCATGGTAGAGGGGCCAAACCAACTAAAACCAACTAAACCCATGGTGGAGGGCTAAACCAACTAAACCCATGGTAGAGGGGCCAAACCAACTAAACCCATGGTAGAGGGGCCAAACCAACTAAACCCATGATAGAGGGGCCAAACCAACTAAACCCATGATAGAGGGGCCAAACCGAACTAAACCCATGGTAGAGGGCCAAACCAACTAAACCCATGGTAGAGGGGCCAAACCAACTAAAACCTTGGTAGAGGGGCCAAACCAACTAAACCCATGGTAGAGGGGCCAAACCAACTAAAACCATGGTAGAGGGGCCAAACCAACTAAAACCATGGTAGAGGGGCTAAACCAACTAAAACCTTGGTAGAGGGGCCAAACCAACTAAAACCATGGTAGAGGGGCTAAACCAACTAAAACCTTGGTAGAGGGGCCAAACCAACTAAACCCATGGTAGAGGGCCAAACCAACTAAACCCATGGTAGAGGGGCCAAACCAACTAAACCCATGGTAGAGGGGCCAAACCAACTAAACCCATGGTAGAGGGACCAAACCAACTAAACCCATGATAGAGGGGCCAAACCAACTAAAACCAACTAAACCCTTGGTAGAGGGGCTAAACCAACTAAAACCAACTAAACCCATGGTAGAGGCCAAACCAACTAAAACCAACTAAACCCATGGTAGAGGGGCTAAACCAACTAAAACCTTGGTAGAGGGGCCAAACCAACTAAAACCAACTAAACCCATGGTAGAGGGGCTAAACCAACTAAAACCTTGGTAGAGGGGCCAAACCAACTAAAACCATGGTAGAGGGGCCAAACCAACTAAAACCAACTAAACCCATGGTAGAGGGGCTAAACCAACTAAAACCTTGGTAGAGGGGCCAAACCAACTAAAACCAACTAAACCCATGGTAGAGGGGCTAAACCAACTAAAACCTTGGTAGAGGGGCCAAACCAACTAAAACCATGGTAGAGGGGCCAAACCAACTAAACCCATGGTAGAGGGGCCAAACCAACTAAACCCATGGTAGAGGGGCCAAACCAACTAAAACCTTGGAACAGGGTCAGATAAGACTGCCCAAGTCTCTATTTGGACTGAATGTAAACCATGGAACAGGGTCAGAACAGACAGACCATAACTAGTGATCCAGGCCAGGGGTAAGACATCTCTAATGGATTCAACACTGCAGTCCCAGGGGTGTCTGGAGACTGGTCCTGAGGCCAGACTGCAGGGAGATTTTAAAGGCTGGGGTCTGGGTTCTATATTAGGGGTTAAAGGCTGGGGAAGGGGAAGTGAAACTGGGTATGGGACTGGGAGCTAAAGGCAGGGGTCTGAGCTCCTTTCCAGAATATTTTTGGGAGCTCTCAAAATTATTAGCGGCCTGATTGGAGGTACATTTGAACGCATGAGGGCCCTCGTGGGTCCTAGAGTTTGGGTCTGGGTCTGGGTCTGAGGTCCTAGGGGTTAGTGGACTAGGATGGCTGGGGGCTCCCCTTCCAAAATACATTTGTGGGGGGCTGTAAGAAATGGCTAAAGGTTTCATCTTCCTGACCTACTTAATGGAGCCGGGTGGATGCCTGTGTGTTGGGTAACGCTCTAGAGAGGTCCTGGCTGGTCTGGCAGCAGAGTAGACACGTTCCTTCTGGCATAAAACTACACTCTTATTTTACCTCTTAATGAGAGGAAGGATGGATGGAGAGAGAGGGGGAGGAGGGAGGGGAGAAAGAGAGAGGGAAGGGAAGGAGGGAGGGGGATGGGAAGGAGGGAGGGGGAGAAAGAGAGGGGAAGGGAAGGAGGGCGGGGGATGGGAAGGAGGGAGGGGGAGAGAGAAAGAGAGGGGACGGGGGAGAGCGAGAAAGAGAGGAGAAGGAGACAGGGGGAGAGGGGGTGGGGGAGGTAGTAGTGAGAGAGAGAGAGACAGAGAGAGGGGAGAGAGAGAGAGAGGGGGTGGAGTGGGGGAGAGAGAGCGTAGAGGGAGAAAGAAAGAGCTGGAGTGGGGGAGGGGAGAGAGAGAGAGAGAGAGAGGGGAAGGGGAGGAAGGAGAAAGAGAGTGAGAGTGAGAGAGAGAGATAGGGGGAGACAGAGAGGGAGAAGAGAGAGACAGAGAGGGGGGAAAGAGAGAGACAGAGAAAGGGGGGGGAGAGAGAGACAGAGAAAGGGGAAGAGAGAGACAGACAGACAGACAGACAGACAGACAGACAGACAGACAGACAGACAGACAGACAGACAGACAGACAGACAGACAGACAGACAGAGAGACAGAGAGACAGACAGAGAGAGAGAGACAGACAGAGAGACAGAGAGACAGAGAGAGAGACAGAGAGAGAGAGAGAGGGAGAGAGACACAGAGAGACAGACAGACAGACAGACAGACAGACAGACAGACAGACAGACAGACAGACAGACAGACAGACAGACAGACAGACAGACAGACAGACAGACAGACAGACAGACAGACAGACAGACAGACAGACAGACAGAGAGAGAGGGGGTTCCTAAATACCAAAGGAGGAGGGGAGAGAGGAATACTTTGTTTTGCCTGTTCATAAGGTCATGTTATGATAACCTTCCATGAAAATATTTGAACTGTTTGGTTGCAGCAACAGACTGACCGACAGGAAGAACAGGCTCTTAACAACACAGAGCTGCTTGGACATCTACTGGCACTGGGTCCTGGGCGGACTGCTGTCGGGAATGTGCTGTTGTGGGGAATGTGGTGCTGTGGGGAATGTGGTGTTGTGGGGAATGTGGTGCTGTCGGGAATGTGGTACTGTGGGAATGTGGTGTTGTGGGGAATGTGGTACTGTCGGGGAATGTGGTGTTGTGGGGAATGTGGTACTGTCGGGAATGTGGTGTTGTGGGGAATAGTGTTGTGGGAATGTGGTGTTGTGGGGAATGTGGTGCTGTCGGGAATGTGGTGTTGTGGGGAATGTGGTACTGTCGGGAATGTGGTGTTGTGGGGAATGTGGTACTGTCGGGAATGTGGTGTTGTGGGGAATGTGGTGTTGTGGGGAATGTGGTGCTGTCGGGAATGTGGTGTTGTGGGGAATGTGGTGTTGTGGGGAATGTGGTGTTGTGGGGAATGTGATACTGTCGGAAATGTGGTACTGTGGGAATGTGTACTGTGGGGAATGTGGTGTTGTGGGGAATGTGGTGTTGTGGGGGATGCGGTGCTGTGGGGAATGTGGTGTTTTGGGGAATGTGGTACTACGGGAATGTGGTGTTGTGGGGAATGTAGTGCTGTGGGGAATGTGGTGCTGTCGGGAATGTGGTGTTGTGGGGAATGTGGTGTTGTGGGGAATGTGGTGTTGGGGAATGTGGTGCTGTGGGGGAATGTGGTGCAGTCGGGAATGCGGTGTTGTGGGGAATATGGTGCTGTGGGGAATGTGGTACTGTGGGGAATGTGGTACTGTGGAGAATGTGGTGTTGTGGGAATGTGGTACTGTGGGGAATGTGGTACTGTGGGAATGTGGTGTTGTGGGGGATGTGGTGCTGTGGGGAATGTGGTACTGTCGGAATGTGGGAATGTGGTACTGTCGGGAATGTGGTACTGTGTGGAATGTAGTACTATGGGGAATGTGGTGCTGTGGGGAATGTAGTACTGTCGGGAATGTGGTGTTGTGGGGAATGTGGTGTTGTGGGGAATGTGGTGCTGTGGGGAATGTGGTACTGTGGGGGAATGTGGTGTTGTGGGGAATGTGATGTTGTGTTGTGGGGAATGTGGTGTTGTGGGGGGAATGTGGTGCTGTGGGGAATGTGGTACTGTCGGGAATGTGGTACTGTCGGGAATGTGGTACTGTGTGGAATGTGGTGTTGTGGGGAATGTGGTACTGTCGGTAATGTGGTACTTTGGGGAATGTGGTGTTGTGGGGAATGTGGTGTTGTTGGGAATGTGGTACTGTCGGGAATGTGGTACTATGGGGAATGTTGTGGGGAATGGGGTGCTGTCGGGAATGTGGTGTTGTGGGGAATGTGGTGTTGTGGGGAATGTGGTGTTGTGGGGAATGTGGTGTTGTGGGGAATGTGGTGTTGTGGGGAATGTGGTACTGTCGGGGAATGTGGTGTTGTGGGGAATGTGGTACTGTGGGGAATGTGGTGTTGTGGGGAATGTGGTATTGTAGGGAATGTGGTTTGTGGGGAATGTGGTGTTGTGGGGAATGTGGTGTTGTGGGGAATGTTGTGTTGTGGGGAATGTGGTACTGTGGGGGAATGTGGTGTTGTGGGGAATGTGGTGCTGTGGGGTATGTGGTACTGTCGGGAATGTGGTACTGTGCGGTATGTGGTGTTGTGGGGATTGTGGTACTGTCGGGAATGTGGTACTGTCGGGAATGTGGTGTTGTGGGGAATGTGGTGTTGTGGGGGAATGTGGTGTTGTGGGGAATGAGGTACTGTGGGGAATGTGGTACTGTGGGGAATGTAGTACTGTGGGGAATGTGGTACTGTGGGAATGTGGTGTTGTGGGGGATGTGGTGCTGTGGGGAATGTAGTACTGTCGGGAATGTGGTGTTGTGGGGATTGTGGTGTAGTGGGGAATGTGGTGTTGTGGGAATGTGGTGCTGTGGGGAATGCGGTGTTGTGGGGAATGTGGTGTTGTGGGAATGTGGTGCTGGGGGAATGTGGTGTTGTGGGGAATGTGGTGCTGTCGGAATGTGGTGTTGTGGGGAATGTGGTGTTGTGGGGAATGTGGTGTTGTGGGGAATGTGGTGTTGTGGGGAATGTGGTGTTGTGGGGAATGTGGTGTTGTGGGAATGTGGTGTTGTGGGGAATGTGGTGTTGTGGGGAATGTGGTGTTGTGGGGAATGTGGTGTTGTGGGGAATGTGGTACTGTCGGGAATGTGGTGTTGTGGGGAATGTGGTACTGTGGGAATGTGGTGCTGTGGGAATGTGGTGCTGTGGGGAATGTGTACTGTGGGGAATGTGGTGCTGTGGGGGATGTGGTGTTGTGGGGAATGTGGTGTTGTGGGGAATGTGGTGTTGTGGGGTATGTGGTACTGTGGGGAATATGGTATTGTGGGGAATGTGGTGTTGGGAAATGTGGTGTTGTGGGGAATATGGTATTGTGGGGAATGTGGTGTTGTGGGGAATGTGGTGTTGTGGGGAATGTGGTGTTGTGGGGAATGTGGTGCTGTGGTGCTGTGGGGAATGTAATACTGTCGGAATGTGGTGTTGTGGGGAATGTGGTGTTGTGGGGAATGTGGTGTTGTGGGGTATGTGGTACTGTGGGGAATATGGTATTGTGGGGAATGTGGTGTTGTGGGGAATGTGGTGTTGTGGGGAATATGGTATTGTGGGGAATGTGGTGTTGTGGGGAATGGTGTTGTGGGGAATGTGGTACTGTGGGGAATGTGGTACTGTCGGGAATGTGGTACTGTCGGGAATGTGGTACTGTGTGGAATTTAGTACTATGGGGAATGTGGTGCTGTGGGGAATGTAGTACTGTCGGGAATGTGGTGTTGTGGGGAATGTGGTGTTGTGGGGAATGTGGTGCTGTGGGGAATGTGGTACTGTGGGGAATGTGGTACTGTGGGGAATGTGGTGTTGTGGGGAATGTGATGTTGTGTTGTGGGGAATGTGGTGTTGTGGGAATGTGGTGCTGTGGGGAATGTGGTACTGTCGGGAATGTGGTACTGTGCGGAATGTGGTGTTGTGGGGAATGTGGTGCTGTGGGGAATGTGGTACTGTCGGGAATGTGGTACTTTGGGGAATGTGGTGTTGTGGGGAATGTGGTGTTGTTGGGAATGTGGTACTGTCGGGAATGTGGTACTTTGGGGAATGTGGTGTTGTGGGGAATGTGGTACTATCGGGAATGTGGTGCTGTAGAGAAGGTGGTATTGTAGGGAATGTGGTTTTGTGGGGAATGTTGTGTTGTGGGGAATGTGGTGTTGTGGGGAATGTTGTGTTGTGGGGAATGTGGTACTGTGGGGAATGTGGTGTTGTGGGGAATGTGGTGCTGTGGGGAATGTGGTACTGTCGGGAATGTGGTACTGTGCGGTATGTGGTGTTGTGGGGAATGTGGTACTGTCGGGAATGTGGTACTGTCGGGAATGTGGTGTTGTGGGGAATGTGGTGTTGTGGGAATGTGGTGTTGTGGGGAATGTGGTACTGTGGGGAATGTGGTACTGTGGGGAATGTTGTACTGTGGGGAATGTGGTACTGTGGGGGAATGTGGTGTTGTAGGGAATGTGGTACTGTGGGGAATGTGGTACTGTGGGGAATGTGGCATCCCCATAACAGAGAACAAGTTCAAGACAGGGTAAATCTCATCCAACTGGTCAATGGACAGAAAATCAAATCTCCAGCCAGCCACCTCAACAGGAAATCAAATCTCCACCCAGCCACCTCAACAGGAAATCAAATCTCCACCCAGCCACCTCAACAGGAAATCAAATCTCCACCCAGCCACCTCAACAGGAAATCAAACGTCCACCCAGCCACCGGTTAATGGGGACATGTCAGACAACATAGACATACTGCTACCACAGTCGGAGAGTCAGTACCCATGTAAACTGCTGCATGTTTAGTATAGACATTCTGCTGCCACAGTCAGAGTCAGTCCCCATGTAAACCGATGCATGTTTAGTATAGACATTCTGCTACCACAGTCAGAGAGTCAGTCACTGTCATGTTTAGTATAGACATTCTGCTACTACAGTAAACTGCTGCATGTTTAGTATAGACATTCTGCTACCACAGTTACAGAGTCAGTCCCCATGTAACCTGATGCATGTTAAGGATTACTGTAGATACGGCTGGGTATCAGGTTCTTCCTGAAGTACAGCTGTTAGGTATTAGGTCTGTCCAGTACTTATGCAACTTTGATTGAATGCCTTTACCTGTACAGCACAGTAGATCGTTCTGTATGTTTACTATAGACGTGTCACGTTCTGACCTTAGTTCTTTTGTTATGTCTTTGTTTTAGTATGGTCAGGCGTGAGTTGGGTGGGTTGTCTATGTTCCTTTTCTATGATTTGGTATTTCTGTGTTTGGCCTGGTATGGTTCTCAATCAGAGGCAGCTGTCAATCGTTGTCCCTGATTGAGAACCATACTTAGGCAGCTTGTTTTCACCCTTGAGTTGTGGGTGATTGTTTTCTGTTGAGTGCTTTAACTGTTTAGTTCGTTCACCTTGTTGTTTTTTGTTCTGTGTTCATTTACTTTATTAAAAAGATGGACACTTACCACGCTGCGCATTGGTCCTCACCTCCTTCCAGTACCAACGGCCGTTACAATATGGCTGGGAATTTCCCAGAAGAAGAAGTGTTCTGGCATTAATAAGGCAGAGCAGTCTGCGATTTGTTTTGAATGTAACCCACCCTACAGTAAAATGATCTGGATAAGAGCGTCTGCAAAATGGCTGAAGAGAAAATAGCGGACTTCACATAAAACTAGTCTACTGTCATGAAACCGGTCTATTGTCAGGACAGGAACAGTGAAATGGAGTATGTGTTGGAGAGATGATACAGTATCTCGACATGACTCCTCTCTCTCTACCACCCCCCCCCTCTCTCTCTCTCTCTCTCTCTCCCACCATAAAAGGTATGTTACAGGAAGGAGCTGCCAGACTTCTCAATTGGTCCCAGACCCAAAACTTCTACCCCTTCATCAGCACACCTATTTCCCTCCCTCTGTTGCCCTTTCTTTCCTTCTCTGACTTCCATGGTGCACTCAAACCCAAAAAGAGAAAGAACGAGAGAAAGAGAACCCACATCCTCCAACACATGGTAGAGCCCAAGCCTGGCAACACAGAGAGTCTCTCAGCCAACATCCTCTAGGAGAACTGGCAACACAGAGAGTCTCTCAGCTAACGTCCTCTAGGAGACCTGGCAACACAGACAACGTCCACTAGGAGGCCTGGCAACACAGAGAGTCTCTCAGCCAATGTCCACTTGGAGGCCTGACAACACAGAGAGTTTCCCAGCCAACCTCCACAAGGAGCCGAAGCCTGGCAACACAGAGTCTCTCAGCCAACCTCCACAAGGAGACGAAGCCTGGCAACACAGAGTCTCTCAGCCAACCTCCACAAGGAGCCGAAGCCTGGCAACACAGAGTCTCTCAGCCAACCTCCACAAGGAGCCGAAGCCTGGCAACACAGAGTCTCTCAGCCAACCTCCACAAGGAGACGAAGCCTGGCAACACAGAGTCTCTCAGCCAACCTCCACAAGGAGCCGAAGCCTGGCAACACAGTCTCTCAGCCAACCTCCACAAGGAGCCGAAGCCTGGCAACACAGAGTCTCTCAGCCAACCTCCACAAGGAGACGAAGCCTGGCAACACAGAGTCTCTCAGCCAACCTCCACAAGGATCCGAAGCCTGGAAACACAGAGTCTCTCAGCCAACCTCCACAAGGAGCCGAAGCCTGGCAACACAGAGTCTCTCAGCCAACCTCCACAAGGAGCCGAAGCCTGGCAACACAGTCTCTCAGCCAACCTCCACAAGGAGCCGAAGCCTGGCAACACAGAGTCTCTCAGCCAACCTCCACAAGGAGCCGAAGCCTGGCAACACAGAGTCTCTCAGCCAACCTCCACAAGGAGCCGAAGCCTGGCAACACAGAGTCTCTCAGCCAACCTCCACAAGGAGCCGAAGCCTGGCAACACAGAGTCTCTCAGCCAACCTCCACAAGGACCGAAGCCTGCAACACCACCACGAGACGTTCTTGCACACAGACATTTGAATACCTGAGCAGACAATGTGAAAAATCTGTCGACGTGCCCTTGAGCAAGGCTGACCCTGTAACCTGTAAAACAAAACATTTCATTGCACCTATCCAGTGTGCCAATACATTATTTAAAATTATATATATATATATATATATATATATATATACAGTTGAAGTCGGAAGTTTACTTACACTTAGGTTGGAGTCGTTCCACAAATTTCATGTTAACAAACTATAGTTTTAGCAAGTCGGTTAGAACATCTACATTGTGCATGACACAAGTCATTTTCCAACAACTGTTTACAGACAGATTATTTCACTTATAATTTACTGTATCACAATTCCAGTGGGTCAGAAGTTTACATACACTAAGTTGACTGTGCCTTTAAACAGCTTGGAAAATTCCAGAAAATGGTGTCATGGCTTTAGAAGCTTCTGATAGGCTAATTGGCATAATTTGAGTCAATTGGAGGTGACCCTGTGGATGTATTTCAAGGCCTACCTTCAAACTCAGTGCCTCTTTGCTTGACATCATAGGAAAATCAAAAGAAATCAGCCAAAAGGCCTCAGAAAAAAATTGTAGACCTCCACAAGTCTGGTTCATCCTTGGGAGCAATTTCCAAACACCTGAAGGTACCACGTTCATCTGTACAAACAATAGTATGCAATTATAAACACCATGGGACCAAGAAGCAGTCATACCGCTCAGGAAGGAGACCCGTTCTGTCTCCTAGAGATGAATGTACTTTGGTGCGAAAAGTGCAAATCAATCCCAGAACAACAGCAAAGGACCTTGTGAAGATGCTGGAGGAAACAGGTACAAACGTATCTATATCCACAGTAAAACAAGTCCTATATCGTCATAACCTGAAAGGTCACTCAACAAGGAAGAAGCCACTACTCCAAAACCACCATTAAAAAGACAGACTATGGTTTGCAAATGCACATACTTTTTGGAGAAATGTCCTCAGGTCTGATGAAACAAAAATAGAACTGTTTGGCCATAATGACCATCGTTATGTTTGGAGGGAAAAGGCGGAGGCTTGCAAGCCGAAGAACACCATCCCAACCGTGAAGCACGGGGGTGTCAGCATCATGTTGTTTGGGTGCTTTGCTGCAGGAGGGCCTGGTGCACTTCACAAAATAGATGGCGTCATGAAGGAGGAAAATTATGTGGATATATTGAAGCAATATCTCAATACATCAGTCAAGTTAAAGCTTGGACGCAAATGGGTCTTCCAAATGGACAATGACCCCAAGCATACTTCCAAAGTTGTGGCAAAATGGCATAAGGACAACAAAGTCAAAGTATTGGAGTGGCCATCACAAAGCCCTGACCTCAATCCTATAGAAAGTTTGTGGGCACAAATGAAAAAGCATGTGCGAGCAAGGAGGCCTACAAACCTGACTCAGTTACACCAGCTCTGTCAGGAGGGATGGGCCAAAATGTACCCAACATATTGTAGGAAGCCTGTGGATGGCTACCCAAAACATTTGTCCCAAATTGAACAATTTAAAAGCAATGCTACCAAATACTAATTGAGTGTATGTAAACTTCTGACCCACTGGGGAATGTGATGAAAGAAATAAAAGCTGAAATAAATAATTCTCTCTACTGTTATTCTGACAGTTTACATTCTTAAAATAAAGTGGTGATCCTAACTGACCTAAGAAAGGGGATTTTTACTAGGATTAAATGTCAGAAATTGTGAAAAACTGAGTTTAAATGTATTTGGCTAAGGTGTATGTAATCTTCTGACTTCAACTGTGTATATATACAATTGAAGTCGGACGTTTACATACACCTTAGCCAAATAGTCTGGATTCGGAATAAAACAATAGTCTGGATTCGGAATAAAACAATAGTCTGGATTCGGAATAAAACAATAGTCTGGATTCGGAATAAAACAATAGTCTGGATTCGGAATAAAACAATAGTCTGGATTCGGAATAAAACAATAGTCTGGATTCGGAATAAAACAATAGTCTGGATTCGGAATAAAACAATAGTCTGGATTCGGAATAAAACAATAGTCTGGATTCAGAATAAAACAATAGTCTGGATTCAGAACTCCCAACAGTGCAGATATGTTTGACAATCATGGAGGTCATTTTCCCTGCTGCTAGACTCAGTCTCCTGTGTTCCCCCCTCAGTCTTATTGTCCAGTCCTTTGTTGATATTCCTTGTGTTGTTTTAAAACATGTGCCCACCAAACAGTCCAAAACGGTAAATATTGATATTCGACTGACGTTGTAGTCTCGGGCTGACATGAGAAAGTCATTTAGAGCGTTTGTTCAGAGGAGGAACTCAAACCCAGTGTAACCCTTCTCTCTGCATCCTGATCCTTGTTTTCAGTTGACTGGCGAGGGCTTTTGGTCTCCACAGCTGGCTGCAGCGTCGCTCCAACCGACTTGGGTTCAGGCAGTATTTGTTTTCTTTCTAAATGCTTTTGCTCCACATGATCGAGCTTGCCTGGCGCAGTAGAACCAATGGAATAGTCTCAAAAGTTCAAGCCCTGCACATCAGCACTACAGGCAATCTCAATCAAGCACTTAAAAATATTTGAAAGGAAACAAATACTATTTGAACCTAAGACTGCTGTGCACAGCTTATGAGGGGTTTGTGCTGTACTCTTTGACTTCTTCCCAAATGGAACACTGTTCCCTACACAGAGCATCACGGCCCCCGTTCAAAAGTATTACACTTTGTAGGGAATAGGGTGCCATTTGATACACCGGCTACAGGTCTGATTCCCAGCCTTCCCTCCTCTAAGATCCCAAATCCAAGCAATGCGAAGGATCTCTGGAGTGAAAGGTAACTATACAATAATGCCTGCTTCAAATCAGACCCATAATACCTGCTTCAAATCAGACCCATAATACAGTACATGATTATAACCATCATGGTTGTTATATAAACTTCAAAATACTATACAGTTAACTTGCTCTACTACAAGCAGTTACATAATGCAATAATGTTTTTACATCCACTTTTTGGTAATTTAAATATTTTTACAAAAAAACATTTCTGACGACAATATACTGTGGATATAGCAGTATGTGGACACCACTTCAAATGAGTGGATTCGGCTATTTCAGCCACACCTGTTGCTGACAGGTGCATAAAATCAAGAAAACAGCCATGCAGTCTCCATAGACAAACATTAGCAGTAGAATGGTCTTAATGAAGAGCTCAGTGACTTTCAACGTGGCACCGCAATAGAACGGAACCACCGGTTGCTGGAGCGCGTAGTGTGTAAAAAATCATCTGTCCTCGGTAGCAACACTCACTACCGAGTTCCAAACCGCCTCTGGAAGCAACGTCAGCACAAGAACTGTTAGTCGGGAACGCTACATGAAATGGGTTTCCATGGCCGAGCAGCCGCACAAAAGACTATGATTACCATGCGCAATGCTAAGCGCTGACTGGAGCGGTGTAAAGCTTGGACTGGAACAGTGGAAATGCATTATCTGGAGTGATCAAATCGAATTGGTCACATACACATATTTAGCAGATGTTATACAGTAGAATAGAATACAGTATATACATATGAGATTAGTAAAGTAGTATGTAAAGATTATTAAAGTGACTAGTGTTCCATTATTAATAAACTGGCCAGTGATTCCATGTACAGTATATAGGGCAGCAGCCTCTAAGGTGCAGGGTTGAGTTGCTGTGTGGTAACTAGCTAGTGATGGCTATTCAACAGTCTGATGGCCTTAAGATAGAAGCTGTTTTTCAGTCTCTCTGTCCCAGTTTTGATGCACCTGTACTGACCTCACCTTCTGGATGATTGCGGGCTGAACAAGCCGTGGCTCAGGTGGTTGATGTCCTTGATGATCTTTTTGGCCTTTCTGTGACATCGGGTGCTGTAGGTGTCCTGGAGGGCTGATAGTTTGCCCCTGGTGATGCGCTGTGCAGAACGCACCACCCTCTGGAGAGTCTTGTGGTTGCGGGCGGTGATACAGCCCGACAGGAGGCTTTCAATTGTGCATCTGTAAAAATGTGTGAGGGTTTTAGGTGACAAGACAAATTTCTTTAGCCTCCTGAGGTTGTGTGACATCGGGTGCTGTAGATATCCTGGTTTCGTCACCATCTGGCAGTCCAACGGACTAATCTGGGTTTGGAGAATGCCAGGAGAACGCTACCTACCCTAATGCATAGTGTCAACTTTTAAGTTGGTGGAGGAGGAATAATGGTCTGTGGCTGTTTTTCATGGTTCAGGCCTCTTAGTTCCAGTGAAGGGAAATCTTAACGCTACAGCATACAATGACATTCTAGACGATTCTGGGGCTCTTTCCTGTTTCTGCATGACAATGCCCCCGTGCACAAAGCAAGGTCCATACAGAAATGGTTTGTCGAGATTGGTGTGGAAGAACTTGACTTGCCTGCACAGAGCCCTGAACTCAAACCCATCGAACACCTTTGGGATGAATTGGAACGCCGACTGCGAGCCAGGACTAATCGCCCAACATCAGTGCCCGAACTCACTAATGCTCTTCTGGTTGAATGGAAGCAAGTCCTCGCAGCAATGTTCCAACATCTAGTGGAAAGCCTTCCCAGAAGAGTGGAGGCTGTTATAGCCGCAATGGGGGGGGACTATCTGCATGTTAATGCCCATGATTTTGTACAGCTCTGCTTTGCTGGCACGCACTCACAGACTCACAGACACGCACTCACAGACACACACTCACAGACTCACAGACATGCACTCACAGACACAGACTCACAGACACACACTCACAGACACACACTTACTCACACTTACTCACACACACAAACACACACACACACACTATTTCACCACCACCCCACGGGGTAGTTTTCTCTTTAACCCCACATTAACCCCATGGGGAGGGGGTTTATAGTTTACAGGGACTACAGTCAGTAATCAGACCAACTGAGGTCAGGTTAATTAGCAGGTTAACCGGACACAGACCCCTGCATATAGCACTCTCTATATCACTCTCAAAAATCTATCAGCAGTCTATCAGCAGTCTATCAGTATCTATCAGCAGTCTCAGCTGTCTATCAGCAGTCTAGCAGCAGTCTATCAGCAGTCTATCAGCACCTATCAGCAGTCTATCAGCAGTCTATCAGCAGTCGATCATCAGCCTATCAGTACCTATCAGTAGTCTATCAGTACATATCAGTACCTATCAGTAGTCTATCAGTACCTATCAGTAGACTATCAGTACATATCAGTACCTATCAGTAGTCTATCAGTACATATCAGTACCTATCAGTAGTCTATCAGTACCTATCAGTAGTCTATCAGTACCTATCAGTAGTCTATCAGTACCTATCAGCAGTCTATCAGTACCTATCAGTAGTCTATCAGTACATATCAGTACCTATCAGTAGTCTATCAGTACCTATCAGTAGTCTATCAGTACCTATCAGTAGTCTATCAGTACATATCAGTACCTATCAGTAGTCTATCAGTACATATCAGTACCTATCAGTAGTCTATCAGTACCTATCAGTAGTCTATCAGTAGTCTATCAGTACCTACCAGTAGTCTATCAGTAGTCTATCAGTACCTATCAGTAGTCTATCAGTAGTCTATCAGTACCTATCAGTAGTCTATCAGTACATATCAGTACCTATCAGTAGTCTATCAGTAGTCTATCAGTACCTACCAGCAGTCTGTCAGCAGTCTATCAGTACCTAACAGTAGTCTATCAGTATCTATCAGTAGTCTATCAGTACCTATCAGTAGTCTATCAGCACCTATCAGTAGTCTATCAGTACCTATCAGTAGTCTATCAGTACCTATCAGTAGTCTATCAGTACCTATCAGTAGTCTATCAGTATCTATCAGTAGTCTATCAGTATCTATCAGTAGTCTATCAGTACCTATCAGTAGTCTATCAGCACCTATCAGTAGTCTATCAGTACCTATCAGTAGTCTATCAGTACCTATCAGCAGTCTATCAGTACCTATCAGTAGTCTATCAGTACCTACCAGCAGTCTATCAGTACCTATCAGTAGTCTATCAGTATCTATCAGTAGTCTATCAGTACCTATCAGTAGTCTATCAGTACCTATCAGTAGTCTATCAGTACCTATCAGTAGTCTATCAGTAGTCTATCAGTACATATCAGTAGTCTATCAGTATCTATCAGCAGTCTGTCAGCACCTATCAGTACCTATCAGTAGTCTATCAGTACATATCAGTAGTCTATCAGCACCTATCAGTAGTCTATCAGCACCTATCAGTACCTATCAGTAGTCTATCAGTACCTATCAGTAGTCTATCAGTATCTATCAGTAGTCTATCAGTACATATCAGCAGCCTATCAGCACCTATCAGTAGTCTATCAGCACCTATCAGTAGTCTATCAGTAGTCTATCAGTACATATCAGTAGTCTATCAGTATCTATCAGTAGTCTGTCAGCAGTCTATCAGTAGTCTATCAGTACCTATCAGTAGTCTATCAGTACCTACCAGTAGTCTATCAGTACATATCAGTACCTATCAGTAGTCTTTCAGTACCTATCAGTACCTATCAGCAGTCTATCAGTACCTATCAGTGGTCTATCAGAAGTCTATCAGTAGTCTATCAGAAGTCTATCAGTACCTATCAGTACCTATCAGTAGTCTTTCAGTACCTATCAGTACCTATCAGTAGTCTATCAGAAGTCTATCAGTACCTATCAGTAGTATATCAGTACCTATCAGTACCTATCAGTAGTCTTTCAGTACCTATCAGTAGTCTATCAGTATCTATCAGTAGTCTATCAGCAGTCTATCAGTAGTCTATCAGTACATATCAGTACCTATCAGTAGTCTATCAGTACCTATCAGTAGTCTATCAGTACCTATCAGTAGTCTATCAGTACATATCAGTACCTATCAGTAGTCTATCAGTACATATCAGTAGTCTTTCAGTACCTATCAGTACCTATCAGTACCTATCAGTACCTATCAGTAGTCTATCAGTAGTCTATCAGTACCTATCAGTAGTCTATCAGTACCTATCAGTACCTATCAGTAGTCTATCAGTACCTATCAGTAGTCTATCAGTACCTATCAGTAGTCTTTCAGTACCTATCAGTACCTATCAGTACCTATCAGTACCTATCAGTACCTATCAGTAGTCTATCAGTACATATCAGTAGTCTATCAGTACATATCAGTAGTCTTTCAGTACCTATCAATACCTATCAGTACCTATCAGTACATATCAGTAGTCTTTCAGTACCTATCAATACCTATCAGTACCTATCAGTACATATCAGTAGTCTTTCAGTACCTATCAATACCTATCAGTACCTATCAGTACCTATCAGTACCTATCAGTACATATCAGTAGTCTTTCAGTACCTATCAATACCTATCAGTACCTATCAGTACCTATCAGTACCTATCAGTACATATCAGCAGTCAGATTCTCTGTGTTTCATTAATAAAACATGGGGTCCATTTCACTCCACTGTGGATTCACCATTTGTAATGTGTGCCGTTATTTTGGTCAGGTCTCTCTCGAAAAAGAGATGCCTGGTTTCCATGAGAATAAACCTGGTAGAATAAGTTGTGTTGTGGGGTTTGGATGCAGGCCTGGGGAAGGCTGAGAGAAGGAAACCAGATGGAGAACTCTTTCTTCAGGATCTCTCCTCACACTCACTCCCAACCACTAGCCCTCTCTCCCTCTCTCCTCCCCCCCTAAGCCTCTAGCCCCTCTTCAGTACAGACAGAGGACAATGATGCCAAAATACATATGTTGTTATTACTAATGTTGGAAACATTAGCCTCCTGTATTGTCTACTCTGACCAGACTGTCATTAGTATCACGACTTCTGCCGAAGTCGGTTCCTCTCCTTGTTCGGCGGTCGACGTCACGGTCTTCTAGCCAAACCGATCCATTTTTCATGTTCCATTTGTTTTGTCTGATAGTCACACTCACCTGGTTTCAATTCCTAATTACATGTTGTATATGTTCCCTCTGGTTCCCCCATGTCCTTGTCGGGAATTGTTCATTGTAAGTACGTGTGCATTTATGTGCCTGGTGCGGGACGGGTTTGTGCCCATGTGTTTTTGTGATTTTTGTAAGCCGGGAGTTATGTGTATTAAACAATTAGAAACAGTAGCCTCCTGTATTGTCTCCTCTGACCAGACTGTCATTAGAAACAGTAGCCTCCTGTATTGTCTACTCTGATCAGACTGTCATTAGAAACAGTAGCCTCCTGTATTGTCTCTTCTGACCAGACTGTCATTAGAAACAGTAGCCTCCTGTATTGTCTCTTCTGACCAGACTGTCATTAGAAACAGTAGCCTCCTGTATTGTCTCTTCTGACCAGACTGTCATTAGAAACAGTAGCCTCCTGCATTGTCTCTTCTGACCAGACTGTCATTAGAAACAGTAGCCTCCTGCATTGTCTCTTCTGACCAGACTGTCATTAGAAACAGTAGCCTCCTGCATTGTCTCTTCTGACCAGACTGTCATTAGAAACAGTAGCCTCCTGCATTGTCTCCTCTGATCAGACATGTCATTAGAAACCCAATAAATTAGTGTGTATGAGTGCTTCTACATCTGCATTACTTGCTGTTTGGGGTTTTAGACTGGGCTTCTGTATAAGCACTCTTCAAGTCTATGATTTTGTGATTCAAATTCTATGAGCTGAACACCGGGCCTGAGCCTGTCGCTGTCCTATCAGCAACTCATCTTGACACGTGCTGCTGAAAAGTCACACCTTATTAAGACATTCCTCACCTGAAGAAGTCCCACCTTTCCACTCCTTTCCACAGTCAATCCCTTACATATTTATCCTTATTTGTCCCCCTTGCTACCAAGTCTAGGTCCAAAAGGCTCCTTAACAGGCCCCTGGATGCTTTCCATTGCCCCACTTGGGTACGCCCAAATAAGGCCGCGTTTTTACCATCGTGATATTGCGCACCAAAGGGATAACTTGAAATAACATGATGTAGGTTAATTAATGAAATAAATAAAAATAAAAATGTGTGATTTTTGTGAAATAAAAGGAACAACAAAACGGCTTCTCTTTCAACCACCTCGGTAGCTTGCTAGCCAACATAAAACCGATAGATTGACGCTTTACACCGTGTTTGTGTACATTAGCTAATCTCAGTGTTTTAAACGCATTTCTGTTGACTTATCATCATTGGCAGGCTTGTTTTCGAATTGCTGTGCGTTTTGTTGCCAACCTATTTTGCTACCTGACAACTTTACGGTTTTCACTTTTTAATTACCGTTCATATATTTATTTATTTTTTCCTCAACTTTTTCACTCCGGACACTTTATCTGGACACGATTTGTCAGGACCTCCAACAGCCGAAGCTAAGTAGTAACATTAACATGATGCCTTCTAATTGTAGTCGCTGTACTCGCCTTACGGCGAGGATAGCTGTGCTACAAGCCCAGCTTCAGACGCAATCGTTAGACAAGGGTAATTTCAGTGTAGGAAAGGATGAAACAGCGTCTGTGCCACCAGTAGTAGTATAAAGATAGTAGTATAAATCCCCTGGCACAGTCCCCGCAGCTGGACAACTTTCTCACGGTTTCTAGAAGGAAATGCTGTAGGAAAAGCTCAACCGGTGTCGCTCATTCAGCCGACAGAAACTTTCAACCGGTTTTCCCCATTAAGCAGCGGGTCGGTGTCAGAGGCCGAGTCTTCTCTGGTCTCTACTCCTCCCGTTACGGGGTCTGAGACCCCGAAGCTTCCCACCATTAGCTCTGACAAATTGAAAACTCTAGTCATTGGCGACTCCATTACCCGCAGTATTAGACTTAAAGCGAATCATCCAGCGATCATACACTGTTCACCAGGGGGAAGGGCTACCGACGTTAAGGCTAATCTGAAGATGGTGCTGGCTAAAGCTAAAACTGGCGAATGTAGAGAGTATAGAGATATTGTCATCCCAACGATGTTAGGATGAAACAGTCAGAGATCACCAAGCGCAACATAGCTTCTGCGTGCATATCAGCTAGAAAGATGTGTCGGCATCGAGTAATTGTCTCTGGCCCCTCCCAGTTAGGGGAGTGATGAGCTCTACAGCAGAGTCTCACAACTCAATCGCTGGTTGAAAACTGTTTTCTGCCCCTCCCAAAAGATAGAATTTGTAGATAATTGGCCCTCTTTCTGGGACTCACCCACAAACAGGACAAAGCCTGAACTGCTGAGGAGTGACGGACTCCATCCTAGCTGGAGGGGTGCTCTCATCTTATCTACCAACATAGACAGGGCTCTAACTCCTCTAGCTCCACAATGAAATAGGGTGCAGGCCAGGTAGCAGGCTGTTAGCCAGCCTGCCAGCTTAGTGGAGTCTGCCACTAGCACAGTCAGTGTAGTCAGCTCAGCTATCACCATTGAGACCGTGTCTGTGCCTCGACCTAGGTTGGGCAAAACTAAACATGGCGGTGTTCGCCTTAGCAATCTCACTAGGATAAAGACCACCTCCATTCCTGTCATTACTGAAAGAGATCATGATACCTCACATCTCAAAATAGGGCTACTTAATGTTAGATCCCTTACTTCAAAGGCAATTATAGTCAATGAACTAATCACTGATCATAATCTTGATGTGATTGGCCTGACTGAAACATGGCTTAAGCCTGATGAATTTACTGTGTTAAATGAGGCCTCACCTCCTGGCTACACTAGTGACCATATCCCCCGTGCATCCCGCAAAGGTGGAGGTGTTGCTAACATTTACGATGGCAAATTTTAATTTACAAAAAAAAAAATGACGTTTTCGTCTTTTGAGCTTCTAGTTATGAAATCTATGCAGCCTACTCAATCACTTTTTATAGCTACTGTTTACAGGCCTCCTGGGCCATATACAGTGTTTCTCACTGAGTTCCCTGAATTCCTATTGGACCTTGTAGTCATTGCAGATAATATTCTAATCTTTGGTGACATTAATATTCACATGGAAAAGTGTCATGCAGGTGAAAGAGGACCCAAAAGCGACTTAACAGAAACAGAGTTTATTTAAGTCCAAACAGGGAATAACAGAAATCCTCTAGTCTGTAGAGGGGAATAACTGGAGAAGCGGCCACAGACTGCAGGTCGCTCCGGGTAGGCGCAGGCCGTAGTAGACAGAGACACCTGCTCACACGCAGCATCTGATGAAGGCAAAAAACACGACAGGACAGGGCGATACACAATCACAGCAAAAACACGACAGGACAGGGCGAAACGCAATCACAGCATGGTGAATACTAAACAAGGAACCGACGGGACAGGAACGGAACACAAAGGAATAAATAGGGACTCTAATCAGGGGAAAGGATCGGGAACAGGTGTGGGAAGACTAAATGATGATTAGGGGAATAGGAACAGCTGGGAGCAGGAACGGAACGATAGAGAGAAGAGAGAGCGAGAGAGTGAGAGGGGGAGGGGGAGAGAGAGGGATAGAAAGAGGGAAAGAACCCAATAAGACCAGCAGAGGGAAACGAACAGAATGGGGAGCACAGGGACAAGACATGATAATAAATGACAAACATGACAAAAAAGTCCACAGACCCACTCCAAAAGGCTTTGGAGCCATCATCGACTCAGTGGGTTTTGTCCAACATGTCTCTGGACCCACTCACTGTCACAGTCATACGCTGGACCTAGTTTTGTCCCATGGAATAAATGTTGTGGATCTTAATGTTTTAATGTTAATGTTCAGTATCGAAGAGCCCTTACTGCTGCTCGATCATCCTATTTTTCTAACTTAATTGAGGAAAATAAGAACAATCCGAAATTCCTTTTTGATACTGTGACAAAGCTAACTAAAAGCAGCATTCCCCAAGAGAGGATGACTTTCACTTTAGCAGTGATAAATTCATGAACTTCTTTGAGGAAAAGATTATGATTATTAGAAAGCAAATTACGGACTCCTCTTTAAACCTGCGTATTCCTCCAAACCTCAGTTGTCCTGAGTCTGCACAACTCTGCCAGGACCTAGGATCAAGAGAGACGCTCAAGTGTTTTAGTACTATATCTCTTGACACAATGATGAAAATAATCATGGCCTCTAAACCTTCAAGCTGTATACTGGACCCTATTCCAACTAAACTACTGAAAGAGCTGCTTCCTGTGCTTGGCCCTCCTATGTTGAACATAATAAACGGCTCTCTATCCACTGGATGTGTACCAAACTCACTAAAAGTGGCAGTAATAAAGCCTCTCTTGAAAAAGCCAAACCTTGACCCAGAAAATATAAAAACCTATCGGCCTATATCGAATCTTCCATTCCTCTCAAAATTTTAGAGAAGGCTGTTGCGCAGCAACTCACTGCCTTCCTGAAGACAAACAATGTATACGAAATGCTTCAGTCTGGTTTTAGACCCCATCATAGCACTGAGACTGCACTTGTGAAGGTGGTAAATTACATTTTAATGGCATCGGACCGAGGCTCTGCATCTGTCCTCGTGCTCCTAGACCTTAGTGCTGCTTTTGATACCATCGATCACCACATTCTTTTGGAGAGATTGGAAACCCAAATTGGTCTACACGGACATGTTCTGGCCTGGTTTAGATCTTATCTGTCGGAAAGATATCAGTTTGTCTCTGTGAATGGTTTGTCCTCTGACAAATCAACTGTAAATTTCGGTGTTCCTCAAGGTTCTGTTTTAGGACCACTATTGTTTTCACTATATATTTTACCTCTTGGGGATGTTATTCGAAAACATAATGTAAACTTTCACTGCTATGCAGATGACACACAGCTGTACATTTCAATGAAACATGGTGAAGCCCCAAAATTGCCCTCGCTAGAAGCATGTGTTTCAGACATAAGGAAGTGGATGGCTGCAAACTTTCTACTATTAAACTCGGACAAAACAGAGATGCTTGTTCTAGGTCCCAAGAAACAAAGAGATCTTCTGTTGAATCTGGCAATTAATCTTAATGGTTGTACAGTCGTCTCAAATAAAACTGTGAAGGACCTCGGCGTTACTCTGGACCCTGATCTCTCTTTTGAAGAACATATCAAGACCATTTCGAGGACAGCTTTTTTCCATCTACGTAACATTGCAAAAATCAGAAACTTTCTGTCCAAAAATGATGCAGAAAAATTAATCCATGCTTTTGTCACTTTTAGGTTAGACTACTGCAATGCTCTATTTTCCGGCTACCCGGATAAAGCACTAAATAAGCTTCTGGTCAGCGGGGTGGTGGCACCGGGATCCTCATCTCTCCCAAGTGGTCATTCTCTCTTTCTCCCCTTACCCATCTGTCTATCGCCTCCTTTGAATTCCATGCTGTCACAGTTACCAGCCCTTTCAAGCTTAACATCCTTATCATTTATCGCCCTCCAGGTTCCCTCGGAGAGTTCATCAATGAGCTTGATGCCTTGATAAGCGCCTTTCCTGAGGACGGCTCACCTCTCACAGTTCTGGGCGACTTTAACCTCCCCACGTCTACCTTTGACTCATTCCTCTCTGCCTCCTTCTTTCCACTCCTCTCCTCTTTTGACCTCACCCTCTCACCTTCCCCCCCTACTCACAAGGCAGGCAATACGCTCGACCTCATCTTTACTAGATGCTGTTCTTCCACTAACCTCATTGCAACTCCCCTCCAAGTCTCCGACCACTACCTTGTATCCTTTTCCCTCTCACTCTCATCCAACACTTCCCACACTGCCCCTACTCGGATGGTATCGCGCCGTCCCAACCTTCGCTCTCTCTCCCCCGCTACTCTCTCCTCTTCCATCCTATCATCTCTTCCCTCTGCTCAAACCTTCTCCAACCTATCTCCTGATTCAGCCTCCTCAACCCTCCTCTCCTCCCTTTCTGCATCCTTTCACTCTCTATGTCCCCTATCCTCCAGGCCGGTTCGGTCCTCCCCTCCCGCTCCGTGGCTCGACGACTCATTGCGAGCTCACAGAACAGGGCTCCGGGCAGCCGAGCGGAAATGGAGGAAAACTTGCCTCCGTGCGGACCTGGCATCCTTTCACTCCCTCCTCTCTACATTTTCCTCCTCTGTCTCTGCTGCTAAAGCCACTTTCTACCACTCTAAATTCCAAGCATCTGCCTCTAACCCTAGGAAGCTCTTTGCCACCTTCTCCTCCCTCCTGAATCGCCCTCCCCCTCCCCCCTCCTCCCTCTCTGCAGATGACTTCGTCAACCATTTTGAAAAGAAGGTCGACGACATCCGATCCTCGTTTGCTAAGTCAAACGACACCGCTGGTTCTGCTCACACTGCCCTACCCTGTGCTCTGACCTCTTTCTCCCCTCTCTCTCCAGATGAAATCTCACGTCTTGTGACGGACGGCCGCCCAACAACCTGCCCGCTTGACCCTATCCCCTCCTCTCTTCTCCAGACCATTTCCGGAGACCTTCTCCCTTACCTCACCTCGCTCATCAACTCATCCCTGACCGCTGGCTACGTCCCTTCCGTCTTCAAGAGAGCAAGAGTTGCACCCCTTCTGAAAAACCTACACTCGATCCCTCCGATGTCAACAACTACAGACCAGTATCCCTTCATTCTTTTCTCTCCAAAACTCTTGAATGTGCCGTCTTGGCCAGCTCTCCGCTATCTCTCTCAGAATGACCTTCTTGATCCAAATCAGTCAGGTTTCAAGACTAGTCATTCAACTGAGACTGCTCTTCTCTGTATCACGGAGGCGCTCCGCACTGCTAAAGCTAACTCTCTCTCCTCTGCTCTCATCCTTCTAGACCTATCGGCTGCCTTCGATACTGTGAACCATCAGATCCTCCTCTCCACCCTCTCCGAGTTGGGCATCTCCGGCGCGGCCCACGCTTGGATTGCGTCCTACCTGACAGGTCGCTCCTACCAGGTGGCGTGGCGAGAATCTGTCTCCTCACCACGCGCTCTCACCACTGGTGTCCCCAGGGCTCTGTTCTAGGCCCTCTCCTATTCTCGCTATACACCAAGTCACTTGGCTCTGTCATAACCTCACATGGTCTCTCCTATCATTGCTATGCAGACGACACACAATTAATCTTCTCCTTTCCCCTTCTAATGACCAGGTGGCGAATCGCATCTCTGCATGTCTGGCAGACATATCAGTGTGGATGACGGATCACCACCTCAAGCTGAACTCGGCAAGACGGAGCTGCTTCTCCTCCCGGGGAAGGACTGCCCGTTCCATGATCTCGCCATCACGGTTGACAACTCCATTGTGTCCTCCTCCCAGAGCGCTAAGAACCTTGGCGTGATCCTGGACAACACCCTGTCGTTCTCAACTAACATCAAGGCGGTGGCCCGTTCCTGTAGGTTCATGCTCTACAACATCCGCAGAGTACGACCCTGCCTCACACAGGAAGCGGCGCAGGTCCTAATCCAGGCACTTGTCATCTCCCGTCTGGATTACTGCAACTCGCTGTTGGCTGGGCTCCTGCCTGTGCCATTAAACCCCTACAACTCATCCAGAACGCCGCAGCCCGTCTGGTGTTCAACCTTCCCAAGTTCTCTCACGTCACCCCGCTCCTCCGCTCTCTCCACTGGCTTCCAGTTGAAGCTCGCATCCGCTACAAGACCATGGTGCTTGCCTACGGAGCTGTGAGGGGAATGGCACCTCAGTACCTCCAGGCTCTGATCAGGCCCTACACCCAAACAAGGGCACTGCGTTCATCCACCTCTGGCCTGCTCGCCTCCCTACCACTGAGGAAGTACAGATCCCGCTATGCCCAGTCAAAACTGTTCGCTGCTCTGGCCCCCAATGGTGGAACAAACTCCCTCACGACGCCAGGACAGCGGAGTCAATCACCACCTTCCGGAGACACCTGAAACCCACCTCTTTAAGGAATACCTAGGATAGGATAAAGTAATCCTTCCCACCCCCCCCACCCCCCTTAAAAGATTTAGATGCACTATTGTAAAGTGGCTGTTCCACTGGCTGTCATAAGGTGAATGCACCAATTTGTAAGTCGCTCTGGATAAGAGTGTCTGCTAAATGACTTAAATGTAATGTAAATGTAAAAATCAACTTCAGTTAGTGCTAAATACGGCTGTTAGAATCCTGACTAGAACCAAAGAATTTGATCATATTACTCCAGTGCTAGCCTCTTTACACTGGCTTCCTGTCAAAGCAAGGGCTGATTTCAAGGTTTTACTGCTAACCTACAAAGCATTACATGGGCTTGCTCCTACCTACCTCTCTGATTTGGTCCTGCCGTACATACCTACACGTACGCTACGGTCACAAGACGCAGGCCTCCTAATTGTCCCTAGAATTTCTAAGCAAACAGCTGGAGGCAGGGCTTTCTCCTATAGAGCTCCATTTTTATGGAACGGTCTGCCTACCCATGTCAGAGACGCAAACTCTGTCTCAACCTTTAAGTCTTTACTGAAGACTCATCTTTTCAGTGGGTCATATGATTGAGTGTAGTCTGGCCCAGGAGTGGGAAGGTGAACGGAAAGGCTCTGGAGCAACGAACCGCCCTTGCTGTCTCTGCCTGGCCGGTTCCCCTCTTTCCACTGGGATTCTCTGCCTCTAACCCTGTTACGGGGCTGAGTCACTGGCTTGCTGGGGCTCTCTCATGCCGTCCCTGGGGGGGTGCGTCACCTGGGTGGGTTGATTCACTGTTGTGGTCAGCCTGTCTGGGTTGGAGACCCCCCTTGGGTTGTGCTGTGGCGGAGATCTTTGTGGGCTATACTCGGCCTTGTCTCAGGATGGTAAGTTGGTGGTTGAAGATATCCCTCTAGTGGTGTGGGGGCTGTGCTTTGGCAAAGTGGGTGGGGTTATATCCTTCCTGTTTGGCCCTGTCCGGGGGTGTCCTCGGATGGGGCCACAGTGTCTCCTGATCCCTCCTGTCTTAGCCTCCAGTATTTATGCTGCAGTAGTTTATGTGTCGGGGGGCTAGGGTCAGTTTGTTATATCTGGAGTATTTCTCCTGTCCTATTCGGTGTCCTGTGTGAATCTAAGTGTGCGTTCTCTAATTCTCCCCTTCTCTCTTTCTTTCTCTCTCTCGGAGGACCTGAGCCCTAGGACCATGCCCCAGGACTACCTGACATGATGACTCCTTGCTGTCCCCAGTCCACCTGGCCATGCTGCTGCTCCAGTTTCAACTGGCCTGGGCCCTAGGACCATGTCCCAGGACTACCTGACATGATGACTCCTTGCTGTCCCCAGTCCACCTGGCCATGCTGCTGCTCCGGTTTCAACTGTTCTGCCTTACTATTATTCAACCATACTGGTCATTTTTGAACATCTTGGCCACGTTCTGTTATAATCTCCACCCGGCACAGCCAGAAGAGGACTGGCCACCCCACATATGCTCTCTCTAATTCTCTCTTTCTTTCTCTCTCTCGGAGGACCTGAGCCCTAGGACCGTGCCCCAGGACTACCTGACATGATGGCTCCTTGCTGTCCCCAGTCCACCTGACTGTGCTGCTGCTCCAGTTTCAACTGTTCTGCCTTATTATTATTCGACCATGCTGGTCATTTATGAACATTTGAACATCTTGGTCATGTTCTGTTATAATCTCTACCCGGCACAGCCAGAAGAGGACTGGCCACCCCACATAGCCTGGTTCCTCTCTAGGTTTCTTCCTAGGTTTTGGCCTTTCTAGGGAGTTTTTCCTAGCCACCGTGCTTTTACACCTGCATTGTTTGCTGTTTGGGGTTTTAGGCTGGGTTTCTGTACAGCACTTTGAGATATCAGCTGATGTACGAAGGGCTATATAAATAAATTTGATTTGATTTGATTTGATTAGAGATACTCTGAATGATCAGCTATGAAAAGCCAACTGACATTTACTCCTGAGGTGCTGACTTGTTGCACCCTCGACAACTACTGTGGTTGTTATTATTTGACCATGCTGGTCATTTATGAACATTTTAACATATTGGCCATGTTCTGTTATAATCTCCACCCGGCACAGCGACCCCTCATAGCCTGGTTCCTCTCTAGGTTTATTCCTAGGTTCTGGCCTTTCTAGGGAGTTGTTCCCAGCCACCGTGCTTCTACACCTGCATTGCTTGCTGTTTGGGGTTTTAGGCTGGGTTTCTGTACAGCACTTTGAGATATCAGCTGATGTAAGAAGGGCTATATGAATACATTTGATTTGATTTAAACAAATCAAAATATATTTTATATTTGAGATTCTTCAAAGTAGCCACCCTTTGCCTTGATGACTGCTTTGCACACTCTTGGCATTAGACGCGTGGAAATCTGTCCTTTGGTCTGATGAGTCCAAGTTTTAGATTGTTGTTTCCAATCTCTGTGTTTTTGTGAGACGCAGAGTAGTTGAACAGATGATCTCTGCATGTGTGGTTCCCACCGTGAAGCATGGAGGAGGAGGTGCGATGGTGTGGGGGTGCTTTGCTGGTGACGTCGGTTATTTATTTAGAATTCAAGGCTAATTTAACTAGCATGGCTACCACAGCATTCTGCAGTGATACGCCATCCCATCTGGTTTGCACTTAGTGGGACTATCATTTGTTTATCAACAGGACAATGACCAGACACACCTCCAGGCTGTGTAAGGGCTTTTGACCAAGAAGGAGAGTGATAGAGTGCTGCATCAAATGACCTGGCCTCCACAATCACCCGACTTCAACCAAATTGAGATGGTTTGGGATGAGTTGTTCCACAGAATCCAAAGGAGATGATTGTGGACTTCAGTAAACAGCAGAGGGTGCACCCCCCGCCCCTATCTACATCGACAGGACATGGAGAAGGTGGAAAGCTTCAAGTTCCTTTGCGTACACATCACTGACAAACTGAAATGGACCACCCACACAGACAGTGTGGTAAAGAAAGTGCAACAGAGTCTCTTCAACCTCAGGAGGCTAAAGAAATTTGTCACCTAAAACCCTCACAAACGGCATCTTTGTCACTTAATGTTTACATATCTGGCAGGACTCATCTCATGTGTGTGTACTGTTTTCTATACTATTCTACTATATCTTAGTCTGTTCCGCTCTGACATCGCTCGTCCATATGTAAAAAGAAACGTCCTCTCACTGTCAACTGTGTTTATTTTCAGCAAACTTAGCGTATAAATATTTGCATGAACATAAATAGATTCAACAACTGAGACATAAACTGAACAAGTTCCACAGATGTTTGACTAACAGAAATGGAATAAAGTGTCCCTGAACAAAGGGAAGGTCAAAATCAAAAGTAGCAGTCACTATCTGGTGTGGCCACCAGCTGCATTAAGTACTGCAGTGCATCTCCTCCTCATGGACTGCACCAGATATGCCAGTTCTTGCTGTGAGATGTTACCCCACTCTTCCACCAAGGCACCTGCAAGTTCACTGACATTTCTGGGCGGAATGGCCCAAGCCCTCACCCTCCAATCCAACAGGTCCCAACAAGCTCAGTCCGATGATGTTGTGACACACCGCCCCAGACCATGATGGACCCTCCACCTCCAAATCGATCCCGCTCCAGAGTACAGGCCTCGGTGTAACACTCATTCCTTCGACGATAAACGCGAATCCGACCATCACCCCTGGTGAGACAAAAACCGCGACTCGTCAGTGAAGAGCACTTTTTGCCAGTCCTGTCTGGTACAGCGACGGTGGGTTTGTGCCCATAAGCGACATTGTTGCCGGTGATGTCTGGTGAGGACCTGCCTTACAACAGGCCTACAAGTCATCAGTCCAGCCTCTCTCAGCCTATTGCGGACAGTCTGAGCGCTGATGGAGGGATTGTGTGTTCCTGGTGTAACTCGGGCAGTTGTTGTTGCCATCCTGTACCTGTCCCGCAGGTGTGATGTTCGGATGTACCGATCCTCTGCAGGTGTTGTTATACGTGGTCTGACACTGTGAGGACGATCAGCTGTCCGTCCTGTCTCCCTGTAGCGCTGTCTTAGGCGTTTCACAGTACGGACATTGCAATTTATTGCCCTAGCCACATCTGCAGTCCTCATGCCTCCTTGCAGGATGCCTAAGGCACGTTCACGCAGATGAGCAGGGACCCTGGGCAGCTTTCTTCTGGTGTTTCTCAGCGTCAGTAGAAAGGCCTCTTTAGTGTCCTAAGTTTTCATAACTGTGACCTTAATTGCCTACCGTCTGTAAGCTGTTAGTGTCTTAACGTCTGTTCCACAGGTGCATGTTCATTAATTGTTTATGGTTCATTGAACAAGCATGTGGAAACAGTGTTTAAACCCTTTAATGAATGAAGATCTGTGAAGTTATTTGGATTTTTACGAATTATCTTTGAAAGACAGGGTCGTGAAAAAGGGACGTTTCTTTTTTTTGCTGAGTTTCTATAGTCTTAATTCATTCCTACTTAGATTTGTGTGTAATGGGTGTATGTTGTGTAATTTGTTAGATATTACTTGTTAGATATTGCCCTGTGACCCCCAGATAACCCATACAAATTAATGCAGGTAGTTTTGTTACCCTGTTCACCACCCTGCTCACCACCCTGCTCACCACCCTGCTCACTCCTCACTGAATTACAAGTCTGTCTGATTGACTGACCGCACCCGGCCAGGACCTCTCCTTGTCCACCATTACGTCATTCACAATGCTTGCGTCTCAAACGGCATCCTATTCCCTATGAAGTGCACTACTTTTGACGGGGAGCCACATGGGATAGGGTGCCATTCGGGACGTAACTAACCCTCACTCCAATACCTCACCACCAGACTATGCTGCACAACACAGTAGAACAACAATAAGGAAAGGTAGACATAACACACCTGAAGGAAGTAAATCACACAGAACTGATCTAGACAGGATCTGTGGAAGAGCCTGGATATAGACAGGGAACACAGCACGAATCAAGGATAGGATCTGTGGAAGAGCCTGGACATAGACAGGGAACACAGAACGAATCAAGGATAGGATCTGTGGAAGAGCCTGGACATGCACAGGGAACACAGAACTAATCAAGGATAGGATCTGTGGAAGAGCCTGGACATAAACAGGGAAGTATCCCTGTGACTGCTGTGTTCAGTCACAGTCACATCCCCCCTCACAATCAGATGTACAGCAGCATACAGTATCCTGTCAGACACACCGAACACAGACATGCTTTCTCCACTAATAGAAATCATTAGAGAGCTATGGCAGTCTCACAAATAATACTCAATTAATGCACTACTTTTGACCACAACCCAAGTAGTGCACTATGGAAGGAATAGGGTACCATTTTGGGTAACAGCCTAGCCTGCAGGTGGGCCGGTAGATTGCCCACATAGAGCACTTAGAGGGGTCTATACCCTCCTCTGTTTGTGTTCCATGATGATTCAATATATCACACACCTTACCTCCGGGGTCAACCAACCAGAGACCAACTACAAAATACCAAGGGTATGTTTTCATACACAACCCCTTCAGGTTGAGTGGAGGGTCTGATTAATCACCGCACATCGTTCTCTGCTCAGCGGACCATCACCAGGCTAATTACAGGTAATAGATGATGTCTGGGGCAGATGGATGGATAGAGTACAGACAGTCCTCAGGGTCTCCTGTTCTGACTAGAACCTGGCTCTAGAACCTGGCCTTAGAACCTGGCTCTAGAACCTGGCCTTAGAACCTGGCCTTAGAACCTGGCCTTAGAACCTGGCCCTAGAATCTGAGAAACCTTAGCTCTGGAATAAATCTACCTATTTTCTCCCTTTCTCTGTGTCCATCACTCTTTTTCTCTCTCTCTCTCTCTCTCTCTCTCTCTCTCTCTCTCTCTCTCTCTCTCTCTCTCTCTCTCTTTCTCTCTCTCCAGACTCTCTCTCTCTTTCCTCTCTCTCTCTCTCTCTCTCTTCATCTCTTTCCATCATTCTCTCTCTCTCTCATTCTCTTTCCAGACTCTCTCTCTCTCTCTCTCTCTTTCCTACTTCTATCTCTCTTTCCATCATTCTCTCTTTCTCCCTCTCATTCACTCTTTCCAGACTCTCTCTCTCTCTCTCTCTCTCTCTTTCCATACTCTCTCTCCCTACTTCTATCTCTCTTTCCATCATTCTCTCTTTCTCCCTCTCTCACTTTTCAGACTCTTTCTCTCTACTTCTCTTTCCATACTCTCTCTCCCTCTTTTTCTCTTTCCATCTCTCTTTCTCCCTCTCATTCACTCTTTCCCTCTCTCTCTCTTTCCCTCTCTCTCCCTACTTCTCTCTCTCTCTTTCTCTCTCTTTTTTCCCTCTCTTTCTCTCTTTCCCTCTCTCTCGTTCCCTCTTTCCCTCTCTATCGGTCTTGATCACTGCAGCCATCAGAATGTTGACTTTGGACCTGGGAGTGAAAATGAACACTGAGAAAGCAGCTGACGGCCCCTCAACTCCCCTACCCCCCCACCCTTGGATTAGCAGTCATCTCTGGGTTTTTCTCATGTCTCTCTGTGGGGTTTTCTCATGTCTCTCTGTAGTCTAGTCGACATTCAGCTTCCTGTTTTGGGTTAGCAGTCATGTCTGGGCTTTTCTCATGTCTCTCTGTGGGGTTTTCTCATGTCTCTCTGTAGTCTAGTCGACATTCAGCTTCCTGTTTTGGGTTAGCAGTCATCTCTGGGTTTTCTCATGTCTCTCTGTAGTCTCGTCGACATTCAGCTTCCTGTTTGGGTTAGCAGTCATCTCTGGGTTTTCTCATGTCTCTCTGTAGTCTAGTCGACATTCAGCTTCCTGTTTTGGGTTAGCAGTCATGTCTGGGGTTTTCTCATGTCTCTCTCTGTGGGGTTTTCTCATGTCTCTCTCTGTGGGGTTTTCTCATGTCTCTCTGGGTTTTTCATGTCTCTCTGTGGGGTTTCTCATGTCTCTCTGTGGGTTTTCTCATGTCTCTGTGGGGTTTTCTCATGTCTCTCTGTGGGCTTTTCTCATGTCTCATTCAGCTTCCTGTTTTGGGTTAGCAGTCATCTCTGGGTTTTCTCATGTCTCTCTGTAGTCTAGGACATTCAGCTTCCTGTTTGGGTTAGCAGTCATCTCTGGGTTTTCTCATGTCTCTCTGTGGGGTTTTCTCATGTCTCTCTGTGGGCTTTTCCATGTCTCTGTGGGGTTTTCTCATGTCTCTCTGTGGGGTTTTCTCATGTCTCTCTGTGGGGTTTTCTCATGTCTCTCTGTGGGCTTTTCTCATGTCTCTCTGTGGGCTTTTCTCATGTCTCTCTGTGGGCTTTTCTCATGTCTCTCTGTGGGCTTTTCTCATGTCTCTCTGTGGGGTTTCTCATGTCTCTCTGTGGGCTTTTCTCATGTCTCTCTGTGGGCTTTTCTCATGTCTCTCTCTGTGGGGTTTTCTCATGTCTCTCTGTGTGGTTTTTCTCTCATGTCATGTCTCTCTGTGGGGTTTTCTCATGTCTCTCTGTGGGGTTTTCTCATGTCTCTCTGTGGGGTTTTCTCATGTCTCTCTGTGGGGTTTTCTCATGTCTCTCTGTGGGCTTTTCTCATGTCTCTCTGTGGGGTTTCTCCATGTCTCTCTCTTTTCTCATGTCTCTCTGTGGGCTTTTCTCATGTCTCTCTGTGGGGTTTTCTCATGTCTCTCTGTGGGCTTTTCTCATGTCTCTCTGTGGGCTTTTCTCATGTCTCTCTGTGGGCTTTTCTCATGTCTCTCTGTGGGCTTTTCTCATGTCTCTCTGTGGGTTTTCTCATGTCTCTCTGTGGGGTTTTTCTCATGTCTCTCTGTGGGGTTTCTCATGTCTCTCTGTGGGCTTTTCTCATGTCTCTCTGTGGGCTTTTCTCATGTCTCTCTGTGGAGGTTTTCTCATGTCTCTCTGTGGGGTTTTCTCATGTCTCTCTGTGGGCTTTTCTCATGTCTCTCTGTGGGGTTTCTCATGTCTCTCTCTGTGGTTTTTCTCATGTCTCTCTCTGTCAGGGTTTTCTCATGTCTCTCTGTGGGGGTTTTCTCATGTCTCTCTGTGGGGTTTCTCATGTCTCTCTGTGGGGTTTTCCTGTGTCTCTCTCTAGGGTTTTCTCATGTCTCTCTGTGGGCTTTTCTCATGTCTCTCATGGGGTTTCTCATGTCTCTCTGTGGGCTTTTCTCATGTCTCTCTGTGGGCTTTTCT